>NC_062191.1:6843189-6880689 GCF_912470025.1 Vespa velutina
TACGTAATAAAAGTTTAAGCGAAGGATATGCTAACAAGACGGACGATCGAGAAATGAGATATCAAAATTACAAACAATCGTATTTTAGATTTATTAAGAGTCTGTCACGTTCTCTTATATTTTCATAATTATAATCGCTCATAATTTTGGCATTATTCTTTAAATAAACTATCCTACAATTGAGCTGCAAAATGGTCTCGTTCATTCATAAATTAGTGAGAATTAAATTATAAGCTTTGAATACACGACAGGGTCTATTCATCATAGGGAAAAATAGTTAGAAAAAAAAAAAAAATAGAAGAAAAAGAGAAACGAATCATTCGCGCTCGTTAAATTTTACGAAGCTCGTTTCTTTATCATTTAACACTTCGGGCGTATCCGAAGCGCAGTACGCGATCTTTCTTCCGGCTCGTGGAGAAAATACGGAGAAATGTCTCTTTAAAATAATTGCAAGTTAATTACAAGTTAGCGCTTATCTCGCTCGTGCTATCTCTCGCCGCTATACTTTCGCCTCTTGGATCTCTGCACATTGTTAATCGTCGACAGAAATTTATTCGCCCTGTCGGTTTGAGTTACGAGTAGAAAGCTCGATAAGGCAAATCGTGCTGTGCCAGTACGAAAATAGCCGACGGTATATTTATGATATTCGTTTCAATTTTATCTAATCGACTCGGTGTCCATTAATTATTGCTAGCTGCGAACAATTACGCTTCACACGCGTCTTCTTTACGAAACTTTCGATTTTCACGCCCACCACAACGTGAGCATATGATGTTCCGCGTCTGCTTCTCTGGAAAAAAATATCGATGTTCTTCTTGCCCAATTTGAGGAGAAAGCACATATCGAAAGAATATCAATAAATTATATAAGAGAATAATTATTCTTTTCTTGGCTTTCCGAAAGTCGTTAAATATTTAAAAAAAAAAAATATATATATATATATAATCGATAAATCAAGACAGAATGTCATTCAATAAATCGCTCCATTTTTCTCTTTTGCTCAATATTCACGTAATTTATGAATTTTAGTACTTTGACTTTCGCGTGTGAATACACGATTATATAGGCACATATTTATGAGCGTTACATACTTTTACCTAAGTGGAGCACATTTCCGAGAAATTTTTTTTTCACGAAAATTATGTGATAAGTATATAATAACAGCGCGATAAGCATATTGCTGATTATAAAATTGGATATGTTATTGGGTTAATAAATTTCGTAGTCGCATCGATACGCTCGTAAATTCGTCCACGTTGGAGGTAAGTGGAGAAAAAACTAGTATCATAAAACGGAAATTCTATGGAGACGGAGCATTTTGCGGAAAAATTTCTTCCAAACGAGCGCGCGCGAGAGGTCGATATGAAATAAACTCCATTTTCACGGTGGCATCGCTTAGAAGGGCCGAAGTAGAAGCGACGACACAGTAAGCTCGCCATCGACATCACGAACGCCGGAAAGATAGCACGTTCGCACTCCCTGAGCTTCATGGAAACGCGTTTGGCTTATCTCCTACGTGCCGTAAAAACGGTTACTTCGATGTTTTCCTTTATCCCTAAACTTTAGAGCAAAGAAAGAGAAAGAGAGAGAGAGAGAGAGAGAGAGAGAGAGAGAGAAAGAGAGAGAAAGAAAGAGAAGAGAAAAAGAGAACGGGATGACGTTGAAATAAAGTCGAAACGGCGGTCGTAAAGTAAAAGCAAATTGCCCGTTCTGGTCAGTCCGGTGTGCCATTTCGTACAACACTGTCTACAAGATCCAACCGATTTAGTGACTTATGTTAGATTCGCGACAAGATTGCAAGATGTAAATCTACGTTCACGGGAAAACCAATAAACGGCTCGTCCGTTTTCTACAGACAGAATGTAAATTTTGATACACGTACCTATAACATACGCGATATCGATCAGTTTCTTTTACAAAATTGTTTCATCGTCGTTTTTTCTTTCCTTTTTCCAAGTTTTATTTCTCTTTCTTCCATTATAAATAAATTCACTGCAACTTTGAAAGATTTAATTGTGAATCAGATTGCTTTATCAAACGATATTTTTTGAATAATTCACAATCATGGGTATTTAATTTCTTGATTGTTATTTCTACCTTTAGATTTTCATCGTAACTTTTTATCACTTAAGAAACGAGACGTTCTTTTTAACGAGACAAAGAAGGAAATGTGTGGTTCCACGAGAAATTTCTTGTCTCGACCGAGAGAATAAGGAAAGGTCGAAGTGGAACGAACAGTTAGTAAAGGTCAGTGAATCGGAGTACGCCGTGCGCCAATGTAAACGAGATAATAGGGAAAGAAAGAAGAAGGAAAAGAAAAGGAAGAAGAAATACGAGGAAGAAAGGAAGAAAGGAAGGAAGGACTGAGAACCACTGATCTCTCACGGGTTCTTTCGCATCGGGCAAATGGAAAGTTAAGAAGGCGCGCGCGATGCCTTGTCGTGCCGCTTTGCCTGGCATAATGATTAGCAGGGCCTCGACTTGGGTACACGCGTACTCTTGCCTCGACGCACACACGATTCGAGAGCAGAAAAAGAAAGACAGACAGACGGAAGGATAGACAGAGAAAAACATAAAGAAAGAGAGAAAGAGAAGGGTAGGAAAGATAGACGGAGAAAGAGAGACAAATAGGGAGAGAAAGGAAAGAGAAAGAGAACGAGAGAATTCTTGATAGTGTGTGTTTCAAAGAAGGAGACGAAAGAGGATGGAAGGAAGAAAGAGCAAAGTAGGGTGAAAGGAAGCACATGCGTGAAAGAAAGAAAGAGGAAGAAAGAGAAGAGAAGAGAAGAGAAGAGAAGAGAAGAGAAGAGAAGAGAGAGAGAGAGAAAGAGAGAGGGAAAGAGAAGGTTCGTCCCCCGTCCATCCGTGCGCTGTCGGCGGCATGCTTCATGTCGAGCTGACATCTCGTATCTACATTCTGCCCGCGAGAATCTTTATAAGCGTTGGTGGGTGACCGACGAGCTCGATGACTGGCAGCCGTGAGGCCCGCGGCCTGCCTGCTTGCTTGCTTGGCTGCCTGCCTGCTTGCCTGCCTGCCTGCCTGCCTGCCTGCCTGCCTGCCTGCCTGCCTGCTTGCTTGCTTGCTTGCTTGCTTGCTTGCTTGCTTGCTTGCTTGCTTGCCTGCCGAGGCAAGTCCGCCTGAATGCCTTCCTTCGTACCTCGTTACGAACTCTCTCGTGCACAGCCATGAGAGTTAGAGAGAGATACGGAGAAAGAGAGAGAAAGAGAGTGAAGGCCCGAGAGGAGAAATGCGAGTTACGATGCCTGGGATATCTCGCACGAGACGACGGCTCCTCTTCTTCGATCCGCTGCTCATGAATTTCCCTCGGTTTTCATCGTCCTTTCCGTTCGAGATTCTCTTGAGTCCCTTCTATACCTCTTTCTCAGTTTCTCCTTCTCTCTCTCTCTTTCTCTCTCTCTCTCTCTCTCTCTCGTTTACTCGCTCGCTCGTTTTGCAACACACGGAAGTCGATCGGCCCGAATCCTTCGTCCTCGTCATTCCGACAAAAGGATGCGCGCGTTCCTTAGATTCTCGATGGAAGTCTCGGCGAAGGCACTCGAGGCGTTCTTCGTTTAATCTCGAGTGTATCGCCTTCTCCTCCTCGTCCCTCGAGCTGTTCCTTTCGTACAGACGAAAAGCAGATTGCTATGAAACGGTTTTTCTATGTAATCTTGTAGTTTTTCTTTTTCTTTCTTTCTTTCTTTCTTTCTTTCTTTCTTTCTTAGATAGTTGTAAAAAATCTCTCCTTTTTTTCTCTCTCTCTTTTTATCTTCGAATTCTGCAAAAAAATAGAAAAGTTTTTCTTTTTTTATTATAAAAAAAAAGTCGAAAATTGAATACTCGAATTTTCGTAAATTTGAATTCGCTTTGTTAATCTATACTAATTATCTTTTATACGACTTTCGACAATTTTTTTTTCTCCCTAAAATTGAATATTAAAAGAATACGAGTAAGGCTAAAATAAATATTCGAATTGAATCTCAATCTATTGTCGATGAAAGGAAGATGGAATTTCGGCCAAGCTCTGATTCAATTTCACAAGGGAACGAGAACGGGTTAGACAAACTATCCGGTTCTATCCATAGCTGAACGTCTTCGTCACGTCTTTCTTTGGCAGAACGAGTATCGGTACGGACGATACATAAGGTTCCTAGAGAAGAGACGTGCTTCGACCTCCGGCTATGAATTTTCCTCAATTTCCCGGTTCCACGAGTTCTCTCTCGTTCGTACATCTCATCGTTAAACCCGACGGTTCGTCCATACGTTGGACAACGCAGGCGCGTGATACGACTGCGCTATGTTTTCTGGATGAATTATATGGGTTTTGACAGAACTCTACTTATTTATGAGCCATTGTGAAGTTAACGTGCGTTACTGCTTCGCTCGATGAAGTTCAAATCTCGTAGTACGCATGTTCGAATACGTGTGTACGTTTATAATCCTGAACTTCATTCCCAATACGTGCATGAATATCGATACGATGATTAATGCGAATTCGAAATCATGAATTAATGTCGATACACGGTTCTATTCGCACGGGAGACCAAATCTACTACGAGGATTGTATTTAAAATGCGATATTTTAAATCGATTTCGTTGACGATTATCAATTAAAATATAATAAATGTTTCATGTATAACAATATGTTTAAAAAAAATATATATATATATATATATATATATATATATGTATTAAGTGTATTAAAACTCTTCGAAGATAGATAATATCGATGAAGTTTATGAACATTTGACACCAAAAAGATTATTGACCCTTTGAAATGTTCGAGTCTTTATCCCTTGGGGCTCGAAGCCTAATCGTTTGCAGGAACAAACAATCAAAAAAGAAAGCGTTGTCCTGACGTTTTCATAATGGGAGAGATATCTTTCAAAGCAAGGAAAAACTGCAGTCTCGGCAGTGCCGTTTGTCGTGACATAGTGAAAAAGAAAGAAAGAGAGAAAGAGAGAGAGAGAGAGAGAGAGAGAGAGAGAGAACCTGCACGTTGCCAACCGGTCGAAATTAAGTTGAGCAAACGAGCTTAAGTGTGCGTTAGACGGCCGAGAGATCAAAAGCACCGCGCGAACGACGAAAACCAACTGGCGGACGACGTTCTTTGGAATCCAAATTTATTTATCCGTCTCCGTTCCTCCGAGACACTCCTAAAAGCGTTTTCCCTCCCGTCGAGACCATAGAGTCCTTGCGTTTAATCGACGATAAGTGTCTCTTCACGGTACAAAGTGAGATTTACCAACGACGAAGAACCGTGTCATGAAAACAGCTGGTATCTTTACGAAAGGATGTCTTGGCGATGAAAAGCAACGTCCGCGAGACCATTTCAGAGCAAAGAAACCATCATACCACGTACAAAATAGCACCTTAGTTTACGATAAAAATCCATCGAGCTCGTTTCTATACCAAGTCGTTTCCTCGAGTCTTACATTACGAAGTTATTTTACACTGTTATAGAAAATTTTAACTGGTTTGTTTTTATCATAGCTAGCTTTAAATAATAGTGATAAATAAAGATTTATCGTAATTTATAGAACATAAGAATAAATGGTGGTATGTTCAACAAATATCTATGCATTGTTATAGAAGAGATAATACGATAACAAAGCCGGTTAGACAAAGAGGATGTTCGTTTTTCGAAGACGAACATTCGAAATTCGCGATCGGGGAATCCTTCTGTAGACTACCGATAGCTTCTTAGAAGTCGTAGGAAGTAACGATACTCGTAAGAAAAATTACGTAGGTAGATATCGGTCGATGGTGGCAGTGGCAGCACCCTGTGCTCGCCGGGGGAGCAACGCCGTTCGAGCGAGGCAATAGCCACCGCACGAGGTGCGTGTATAGATGCTTGTTTAGGATTACAACACACGGAGATAACCACCGGCACGAGATACATAATGCAGAAGGTATTGTGAGCCATACCGCGCCTTCCTGCATACAATACGCCCTACCGATGCATTCTATTGTTGTCTTTCGAAATAAACTCAGTCGGCCACAACTTCCCTGGGGCTCCACATTACCTTCTTACAGATAATACATATTGCATCGCCGAGCCTCGTTTAGCAATGCCACTTTACTCCGAATCGTTCGGCCATCATCCAAAACGGACGAACGTATTAAACCCACTAGCATATTCGATTTTCGTCGTGACGTCATTTCGATGACACATTACGGTATTTAGGAACCATAAATCTTCGATAGGATCTATTTAATGTCGTGTATACTGATTATATGAAGAAGTATATTATGAACATTCGTTTGCTTGCGAGTAACTGAATACATATAATTTTAACGGTCGTAGAGAGAGAGAGAGAGAGAGAGAGAGAGAGAGAGAGCTAGTTATAATGATCTACAATTTATTGTACATCATCTTGTCTTTGGATGTGTAGATACAAAAATTTTGGCGTTCTTTTCTTTAAGACAGGAAATCATTTTAAAAATCTGTTTCGAAGTATACCTAAAGTACTTTATAAAATAAACCAACTGTGATCATCTTGTCCAACCTAGATCATTTCGACAACGACGTTTACGGATTGACGATGGAACGACGACGCGAAAATGAGCTCCTCTTTTTTCTCTCTTTCTTCTTTCTCCAAACCTTTGTGGTGTTCCTTGCGGGTGGCGCTCGTCAGGGCTTTCCCTTTTGCGGGATCAAGGGTGCACCGATGTTTCTCACCTGACAGGTTAAAAGAGCCGAAATGGAAGGAGAATGTCAGGAAGAAGGGAGTGGCGTAAGCCACAACAGCGGGAAGTGACAGGCAATGTATAATATTCGAAAGCACAAGGCTCACTGAGATATAGATGCCCTACGCTCGTAGCAAAGTAAGTAGCCCGTGGGGACTTGTAATCCGGGATAAGCCGTGATTTGTTTACTCAATGTGTACCATAGACGAACAGGCATTCGCTAACAACTGGACTTTGTTCGTTAATGGATTTTCAACGAAGTCCTTCCTACGGACTTGTCTATGAAGCTTTTTTAATGAGCATTTTTCAAATACATCGAGTTCCTACGATCAGCGTTTGTTATTTGGGATATATTGTTCACTTTTCTGCTACAAGATTCTTCAATTCTAAGAGAAATAGAACGGTCGAATAGAAGACTAATTGTATAGGACCATAGGCTGGCCATATACGGAAATAAGTATTTAGGATAGAATTGAATTCTCAGGCTCTTGAATAGCACAGCGGAACAATTCTTTGTGTTCAAAGTGTCATGATAGTTGCCATTGAAAATTTTCTAAGAACCATACTTCAACTCGGAATCAATTGATAATAATCAATGAATTGGAAATAAATCAATTAAATTTTGATTTAACTCAAATAAGAATTGTGACTTATGATGAAGAAAATGATAGCTTGGAATTAGTCATTCCGAGTGAGCTTACGATCACTGTTACTTGCTGGTGTTGACAGGGGGCTGTGCACGAGCGTATAGAGTACCTATCTACGGATACAAAAGGTGTCGCGGTGTTGTAAGAGTGTACACTGTGCAAGTTACCACTATTTCTCTTTCTCTTCCTATTCTCTCTTCTCTCTGTTTCTGTCTCTTTCTCTCCCTCCCTCTCTCTCTCTCTCTCTCTCTCTCTCTCTCACCCTCTCGCTCTTCGCTTGAGCCCTAGCAAGCACGCCAAGCCGGCATTATTTATCGCAGCCGCCGTAGGCGCGCAGGCGGCGACTTTGTGCTGGCGTGGCCACTCGCAGCTAGAATCGCGATACGCCCGGCCAGATATCATTTTATTATACCTGCGGACTGAGCGCGGAGGGTAGTTTATCAGCGGCCGAGCGAACCGACGCATCTACTCTCTCTTTCTCTCTCTCTCTCTCTCTCTCTCTCGCTCGTTCCACCGGCTGCCACGGCACGCAGCACCGCGCCGGAGAATAATATAGTGCCGGCGGGCTCTAACAGCGGTAATGTATGGCCGACACTCCGGGCAAAAGGGGTACCAGCCCGTAGGGCGCCGAGCCCGAACGAGTCGAGCCACTCTGTCACGCGCTTTTCACTGAGCGCCTCTTCTTCTCCTTCTCCTACTTCTTCCCATTCTCATTCTCATCCTTCTCTTCCTCCTCCTCCTCCTTCTCCTCTTTCTCATCCTCCTCATCCTGCTCCTTCTTCTCCTTTTCCTCTTTCTCTTCCTCTTTCTCCTCCTCCTGCTCCTCCTTGCAGTGCGCTTCCACGCCGTGAGATTACTGCCTCCGATAATTACGACGTTTGCACCCACCGGGGCCGATTTGTCTTCCAGGTTCGCGGAGGGGCCCTGCGCGTTTCGACGTCGAGCGCCGTGTTAGCCGTCGACCTTCTCTCTGGCCTCTGCTTCTTCTTCTTCTTCTTCTTCTATTTCTTTTTGTTGCTTCGTCCGCCGGCTGTCCGACGGCGTGTCCGATGGCGACACGCTTGTAAGAAGAGATCGCGATGATCGCGCACAGAAGAAGCTTCTTCTTCTTTCTGTTTCTCTGTCTCTTTCTCCCTCTCTCTCTCTCTTTCTTCTGATCATTCGATTACAATCGGGATGGAGCTCGCCTTACGAATCTCTCAGCAGCCTCAGTGAAAGTTACGATCGATAACATTTGACTTTTCGATGTTTCCAGGGTCAAAGGTCTAAAATACTTGTTCTCGTCTTCTTTGTGATGAGATTCTTCTTCAACTTGAATGCTTCCAAACTTTAACACTGTTCACTTTTTATTTAACGCTGTTGTTTTGTCGATTATTTCAACATGAACGATCCATAGAGCTTCTTAGTTTATATTTTCGCGTGTCAAGTGTAAACAAAGGATTTTCCATGGATAAAAGCAATTTATTTTCACTATATACTCTACACAGAATAGTACTAATAATCCACTCAGAGATGTTTAATTAGGGCTCATTAAAGCTTTTTAAATAGAATCTACTTCAGGATTAATTTTACCTAATAATTAAAAATTGTGTCATCAATCAATTTTAGTAAAAACTATTTTAATTTCTTTATATATTATTTAATTATAGATTTATAATACATTTATAATACATTTATAATAGATTTATACTAACTTCAACATAAAGTAGTTACTAGCCTTTTAGTTACGTGGACCTGTATCGCCTATACAAACTGCTTTGTCGTAAAGTGTATGTAAATGAAATTAATGCCACGATCGGTGTTTCAGTGCCTTCAACTATGCATTTAACAGTTTATGTTATTATAAAGTAAGCAAGGAAACAAGTAGCTTTTTGTTAAAAAACGTCACTCAGAGGGATAGCCACTGTAGTACAATTTTGTCCAAAAATATATAAAAATAGCAGGAAACTACTATAATAGCGGGTAGTAGATAAAGATCTAGATATCATCTACTTACTTATGTCATAAAACTACAAAATTATTATAGATAGAGGACATCTAGTGAAAAAAAATGTAATCGTTTCTCGAGATGTTCGTCTCAAAGAAGGTGTAGCAATCTCAATTCGCGTAATTCAACTTCGTGACGTAATCATTCAATGACTTATTTACGCTCGACGTACCGCTTTCTTCACTGATCTCTCACGGTCGTAATTAATTTCACGATATCTGGTTGGCACGCTTAATTGCGAGCAATTAGCTCGGTGAGGAGGGTGGCGAAAGGGGCTAGAGGGGATGGCGAAAGCACGCTGCCGCGAGTTTCTTCGGGTTCATTAAAACGTTCGACGTAATTGCCGACTCGATTCGGGGGAAAGCGTAATCTCTCTCTATCGAGTTTCGTTCAACAAAATCTTGTTCGATTGATATTGAAACATTGTTAAAATCCCAATAGAACGTATATAAACGAACGAATATTTGAACGATACATTATTTTTAAATGTAATCGAAACCATCGAAGACTTATAAATTTCATTAAAACTTTAAAAAAATATTTAACAAAGAATACGAAATAACAATCAAATATTAAAACAATTTGTATCGTATTTCTATATTAAAATTTTTTACCTTATCATATGCTCTCATTTTCCTTATAACATTATTACTATGAAGCTTTCTTTATATTAAAATAAAAAAGAAAAAGAATAATGAAAAATATAAGAGAAAAGAAGAAAAAAAAGAAGAGAATCGGTGATTCCGTAGGAAGGTGGAATGAGTAGTAGTGGGGTAAAAGAAGAGAAAGAAGTCACGGTGGACCGTGTTGGTAATTAAACTGACGCGAATGGGGCTAATAAATTTGTGCGAGAGCATAAAACGAGTCTTGTAACTCTATCGAGGTAATTGCGGCGACCACGCCTGGTTACTGTGGGCCGCGGTTAGTTCTCTTACACCTTTTCACATACCGCAGTAAGAGAGAAAGAGAGAGAGAAAAAAAAAGAGAGAGAGAGAGAGAGAGAGAGAGAGAGAGAGAAAGAGAGATAGAGAAAGAACGATGTAACCATAGTATAGTACGAACCGCCTGCTAATATCTCCTAGCACGTTCGTTGCGTTGTACCTTGTCAAAGCGTCACGTAGAGGCAATGGCAGTGGCGCTGGCAGCAGTGCCGATGATGACGCTGCCGACGTTCGCAAACCGGCCAACGAACGGGAACAAACAATTAACGAGCGTCCCGTTATCCCATAACGCGTCTATTCAATGCAAACGATGCACTAATGAAAGATAAATCTTACGCGGCATCGAGAACCCGCAGCACGGAGGCGTATATCGAGGCGAAAGAGCAATCGCATATGAACCTTCGATGAAACAACAATAAGACAATGCTCCCTTAGAATTGCTCCCTTTTCTTTTATTATCAGTTATCGTTTCAATGATTCTCATCATCGATAAACACATTTTCATCAATTCGAAATAATCTTTAAACGTGTCATAGTAAAATAATTTTATAAATTTTCTGACATTAGTTAAAACGAACAACGGCCTTTTCGTTTCGATTTAAGGTAAGACGTGATTATTTTTTTATTAAATATTAAACAAATGAAATCGCTAGTATCAGTTGGTTTTGAATGTAGCTCTTATTAATGACAAGAAGACGTATTGTTCATGGTAATAATTCAATAAATTATACATATTCGTTAGATTTCGAATTTTTATTGCATTTATTTACGTTAAAGGAATTCAAAGGAATAAAATATTTTCATTACGGACAATCTAACCACGTAATGTACTGTCAAAACTATTGGATGTTCATTATTCGTTTCTTAAAATGATATTTTAAAGTGAGATAAGAATTTTATAGAACGGCACTTACAAATAAAAATATTTCGTCATTACGAAAGGTAGCTAGCTCACCGTTAACGAGTATCATAATGTAAATGTAAATGATGAACTATCGTTTCTTCGTTTTTACTGGCAGTGATTTGCGAATTTTCACGTTGGCGTGAAGCCTATAAAATAGTACAGGTATCGTGTGGAGCTTACGCGTGCGTCTCAATAAACTTGTCGCGATCACGTTTCATCGCTCGTATAACTCGCATGTTTTTTTCATAGTTTCGAAATATGTGCTTAAAGTTCGCTGTATTTTTACGACGTGCGTTTTTCACCCGCTTTATGGAGCAAGGTATGTAAATTTAGTCGTGTATCTTCACGGGAAAGAACTCTACTGGTCGATGTATTTTATTATAATCTTATAAAAGTGAGTAAAAATTATGTTTGCAATATTTATAGACTCGTACCAGTTTATTTTGCGAGTTCGTATATTCTATTCTACATATCGCATCATTTTCACCGAAGGATCTTCTTCCATCTAATATTGAATATTTTTTTATATCATCGATTACGATATCATCTAAGAGTATTTCTTTTCTCGTTTTTGAGCAAGCAACCATTTAAACAGAGTACAGATACTTTTAAGTTAATTATAATAATTACCTCTATGTTTTCTTATCTTTCTCAGGTTCAGTCTTATGTAGTAATCATTTATTAACATTTTCACGGGATTAATTAAAATGTATTATCCATAATTCAGATGTTATAATTCGTAACGCTTGAGTGCTTTTCCAAAGAATAGTTTATTTGGGTTCTATAAAGCACTGGAGCAACGTAATTTCGTGCATGTGCGCCTAAGCTATCATCTTTTCAGCAAGTCGTGCCAAGTGCCGTTTTTATGAGTTTGAAAATACATCACAGTTTCTTCGAAATAGATCAGGATTACCATCAAAATTCTTCTTGCAGATACTTTTCGCACGCTCCATTTATCTCAGTTCTTCGAATAAGAATATATAATAAGAGAAGTTTTTCAATACAGAGGAAATCAAATAATAAAATGTTTTATATTAGGTAACATGAAAAATCTATATTTTTAGCAAGAAAACAACAGTAGATACTTTTCTTATTTTGCATATCTCTGGTAAAACAATTCTAATTCATTTAATTTTTAAATAATTGATTCATTAATATTTAATGAATCAATTAGATGTTAGATCTAAAGAATAGACGAGTAGAATTAAATGTTGATCTAAAAATTTGAATTGAAAAGAAATTCGAATATATACAGAATTCGATAATGGGAATGAAATTAGGAATTGTCGTTTATAATGAAAAGTCAATAAATATTGACAATAGAGATAAATAAAAAAAGAAAAAAATCTCATTTGTCATAAACGAATATTTTCAAAATATTATATTTTATGAATATTCATAATTACGATATTAATAAGGCTTTTGTCAAAGCTTTAAGCATTATTTCAATATTTGTGTGCAAAAAAACCTATATCACGTTCTCTAGAAAGAGAGAGGAAAAAAAAAACAAAGGGTGTCGTCTTTTCGATACTCGAACGAAATAAAATTGATGCGAATGCGAGGTTTGACATATATTCTTGAAAAATAAACTCAGAGAGCTCGAAACGCTTCGCTACTTCTGCTTTGTATTACACCGAACACTGATAAACACTAAGGTACATTACATACATGCAACAGAGTCAGACAAACATGAGTTTTTTTGAATCAGTCATGCGATACAGTAGCAGGAACGTTCGATAAATGTAAAAAGACGTAACGCGATATTTTTCTAAACATACCGAAATATTATCCTCCATTGTATAACTTGAAAATATCGGAAGGTAGAAACTCCCACATAAAAATTTGTCTTCTGTATATATAATAATGTAACAAATTTATATGAAATCGGTATTAGCTCTTTCACGATCTCACGACAACGATCGATTCGATATTTAATTCGGCGTAACGATAAGAAAGATTATTAATCGAAGTAAGTAGATTGGGAAATACAAGGTCGGACACGAGAAGAGCTCACAGGAGAGTAGTGCGTGCCGGCTATCGAAGAAGTCAACTCGAAACGGCGGCGGTATCCACCGGGTAGTGAATATACCGACTCTGGTGAAAGAACCAACCGGTTTTCTCGAATCAAGATGGCCGATGCTCGTGTGGAGGGAGAAGACTGCCAGAGGAAGAAGAAAAGATGAAGGAGAAGGAGGAGAAAGAGAAGAGGAAGAAGAAGAGAAAGAAGAAGAAGAAGAAGAAGAAGAAGAAGAAGAAGAAGAAGAAGAAGAAGAAGAAGAAGAAGAAGAAGAGAGCAGTCGAGTGAACGTGGAGGTGGGCAACCGAGCGAGCACGCAGGGTGGGCAGAAAGCGATCATAACTCAGGTGGCCGCGGACAAGCAGCGCTTGTTTCGTGCATTCGAAACACGGAACACACACGAGTTCGCCAGCGTTGTGCACGACGTGCCTTCCATGGATGCTTGGAACACGTTCGCCTTCTCTATCTTTCTCTTTCTCTCTCTCTCTTTCTCTTTCTCTCTCTCTCTTTCTCTTTCTCTCTTTCTCTTCCTTTTTTAACCTCCCTCACTCGTCTCTATCTCTATCCATTTATCTATTCATCTCCGTCCTTGTTCTTGTCTTTCTAACCTCTCTCTTTTTCTCTTCCCATTCTCTCTCTCTCTCTCTCTCTCCCTATCCTTCTCCCTCTCTCTCTCTCTCTCTCTCTCTCTCTCTCTTTCTCTTTCTCTCTGACTATTGCTCTCTCTTTCTTTGTCGACAAAAGAGAGTTCGGACATTCGTGTCGCGGACGGCGGCAGCTCCGGCACGCCAACACAATCCCTGGATCTTTGTAGCGCACACTCGCGTTCAAAAATATTTACGGTAGCCTCTGAATCGTGCTTCTGCCACTCTTAATAAATACAAGCATCAGAGCGAACAGTCGTAGTTTTCGTTCGTCTGGAAAGTACTTCCTCCTCTTCTTCATCTTCTTCTTCTTCTTCTTCTTCTTCTTCTTTATGAAGAATCCTTTTCTTCGTCTGTCGCTCTCTATATCTCTTTCTCTTTCTCTTGTAAAATTCCTCAACCGGATGATCTTGTTTCAGTAAGGTGGCTAACCGCGTATGTTCTTTCGAGACAAGATCTTCTTTCTCTTTTACGATAGCTTCGATCTCGCACATTCGCTATGTATATATATATATATATATATGTGGTGAAGACGAACGAGTTTGTCAAGAAGAAGAAAAGGAAAGAATTGAGATCGTCCATTTTCGAAGGAAGTAGAATTTAATCGTGGCTTCCAACTAATCACAAAATCGACGGAACTTGTTGTAGCGAATGTACAAGCTTGAGAGAAACGCGGAGAGCTTCGTCGACTACGTGGTCGCGGCTCCGTGGTCGTGTCCGTCCATCCGTCTCCCTACAAATGAAGACTTTAAATAATTTAGTCGCCGGTTGTAAATCCCGTCGGGGAAGCGACGTTAATCGATACACGCCGCCGTGCACCGCGCCGTTATACGGCCCCGAGAACATTTATGAATGCGCGCTATGAATCACGAGATAATAATATCGTGCGTGCGCTCGCGCGCTCAGGCTCGCGCTTAAACGTGGCCACAACCACCATTGGGAAGCAACACCAATGTTACCGCATTTAATACCTGAGAATTCTCTACTCGAGACACCGTTATATATAGGATATTCTTGATCTTTTCAATGTGCTAATAAGGCAATAACAATAATTAACCAATCTATATTAATATTCACCGTAAGGCTTCTTATAATGATCATACTTTAACAGCGAAATCAAATAATTTTCTTTTAACTTGAACATGAAAATAACGTCCATAGATACCCAAGAATCATCAAAGAGGAAAGCAAGAAAGGTTTCTCGATAATTCCAATGCGAGTGCCTTCGATGACTCCTCCGCACTTTTCCTTCTCTTTCTTCTCGCACGACGACGATAAATTCGTCGCGTCTCGTGCGAGAGGCAATCCTACTGGCTTGGTATGGCTCTTCGGTATTATTATTTACGCCACTCGATTCCATTAGGAGAGAACTTTACGCCACGGCGGTACCACCGTTTTCAGTCGGACGTCGCTCAGATCGATTTATCGTTCGCGAAGCCGCTAATAAATTACGCGTAATAGCATTGAGATAGATCGACGGATAGGCCAAGCGTAGGCGTGGAGACGTTGCGGCGGACAATATTTCAGTGTGCAGTAGCTTTATGACCAAAGGTTACGAGCCAGGAAGAGCCATAATGCCTCGTATCTCCTTTACCTCCTAACCATCCTTTTCCCTCTTACTTCTTCTATTACTACTACCACCATTACGACTACCACTTTTTTACTGAGGCACCATTTATGCGTTCCTCGCGTTTCGCGGCATACTCGAGTATTGATTCTTGTCTGGATATCGAATCATAAACTTGCATCCTGATGTTTCTTTCCTTATATTTAATGTACCTTCATTATTGAATTCATCATCGTTGCCCTCGCTATTTTGAAAAAAAATCATATAAACCAACCAGTTTAAATAAATTTTATTACAAATTCAAACGTTATGAAGCATCATTAAATAAACTAAGCTACGAATTGTTTTTTCTTTTTTAGTTGTAAGCTTGTTATTAATTATCGCGTTAAAATGTATCGGATTCGTTAGTGAAATCATTTTATATCTTAATAAATGCCAACTTTGCATCCGTGATTCTTTATTGAAATAGGCTCCTTCTCTTCCTCCCTATTCCGGAAATGATTACTCGGCTTTATTTTATTTTGAACGTTTCAAGGCGATACGGCTCATTGCCATCATCGTTTACATGAATCGCAATAATTTAGAATGCAGTTACGGCAAAGTGGGACGCGTTCGATTAAAGAAACGTTATCCCAATATGAAGGAATTAAATTATATCAAGCTTTCCAATGTGGCGTATCTACGTACATATATATTACATCTATACGTTGCAAACATTCGCTTAAAGGCTCGGTAATAAGAATAAATCGTCTACTTATCGCCACACGTCTACGATTATACGTTACAGACAGGTATTCGGTTTATCGTCGATAACTATCCTGAGCTGAAGCGCGTATACGCGAGTAACATCGCACATATTTCGTATCGGCTAAACGTTGATGCCAAGATTGCAACACATATCTAACGGTAACACGAATTTCTCTTCTCTTTACGCTTTGATTTTACCCTCTTTTATCCAAATATATATCCACAATCTATAATCCAGATATAAATTCCGACGATAAACGGATTTTCTTTGGCAAGAAAATACGTTTGATGAATGGAAGACGGTGAAATAAATTGAGCTACACAGATATCGTTAAAACATTGAATTTATTTAATAGTTTCAATCAAATAATTTATTCGAGTTGATTTTTCTAACGTGTTTATTTAATGAAAAAGACAACATAAATATTCTTGAAGATTTTTATAATTACGTGAACTTATGAATATCCTGATACCATTACGAAAAATCGTTCCTCGAATATTGAGAGCGTCCCATATCGTTGAGAAGGGTAATGATAAGTTTGAAATTTTCCGAAAAACTTATTGCGAGGACTCGCGCGTAAATCGAAAAAGCCAAAGGGTTCCTCGAATCGTGATTACGTCACTACCTCCGTCGGAGTCCTTTCTATTCCCGACAGACATACATATGTACACGCCTGTAGACTTGGATGCGGTTATAAATTAGGTTTTATGAGGGAGATAAAATGCGCGTTATTATCTAAACGGCGACGCCTTTACGGAGATCGTATCCCACGCTATTCCTTGATCGTGTGTACATATATACTCTTACCTATGTGTACGTTTGGACAAGCGGAGAAAAATGTACGTGTATTTGTGCGAACTCGCACATACGTTCTTCGGATGTGTATTGGATGGTTGGTTTACGGAATGGAAAGACGTTCACCCTCGAATACGATGACTACGACGAGAAGGACCCTTCGTAATACGTAGATTGACTGTCAGCTGTAGAGAATAGTCAGGAAATTGAACGAGAAGGAAGATAGCTTATGCGAACGCGGGATCATTCTCCTCCCGCGAACCCTTAAAACGGGTTACTGCTCACGAATCGGTACTTTCAATACGATATATCCGAAGCAACAGCCGTTATTTTAGAGATCGTGAAGATCGAAAAAGGGGGATCGCGGGGATCGCTTCTTTCGTGCTTATGCATTTATTTGTTCGCTTGTCGGGCATGCGCGTGACCAAGATAAACTTACGTATCTCGTGATTTTCATTACACGCACACAGATCGAATGGATTTACGTATTACCTAAGAATCGGAAGGATTCTGTGATTGTCCAATCTTTTTTCTTTGTAATATTCTAACTATTATTATTATTTATAATTAATTCGTTTCTCTATCACAAAAGAATGGATTATTTAAAAGATTACCTGAATAACTCCTTTTTATTTTTTTATTTATAAGACAAAGTTACATTATTTCAAGAGATACATCTTATGATAGATGAAATTTTTTCTCGAGGTCATTTCTTTACAAAATTTTAAAAGTGATCAGCTATTTCTTTTTTTTTTTCTTTTTTTTTTTTTTAACGTAACATTTTCTTTTTTACATGAATTAATTCCTCGTACTATTCTGAAGAAAGAAGTATTAGGATACAATGTCGAAAAATAATAGGTTCGCAAGATACTTTGAGAAAAATGTCTAATGATTCACGCAACTGTAACAAGCCATATCTTTTTTTTTGGTTGGTTAGAAAAAAAAATGTTAGCGAGAAAAGATGAATGGTTTAAGATGAACTATATATTTACGATCGTATTCTTTTTCAAAAAACCAAAAATAACCGGAATTATTCAGGTAGCCTATTTTAAGTATCCCATCCTATATAACATTCAGTTCAATTTTTCGAATATTATCAATATATAAATATTAATGCATAAATTTCGATTACATGAGTTATTAATCTCGACTTTCTGACAGTGAATCATCGTAATTTGTTTACACTCGTACACATCTATCCCTTGGTAAAGCAAATAAACATGCGTGTGTTTGTTCGCCTTAGCATAATATTCCATACACCGTTGAGAGAATTTGTTGTCGAACCAAATATTGCTCTTAGAAAAACAGAATAAAATTCAGAAAGTCTAAGATTTAAGATTTAAGATTTGTTTTCAACGCGATAACATCTTTATGTACTTGGCAGGGATAAAAAAAGAAGCACTTTTTTTTTAATAAGACATGTGATGATTAAAGTAACATAATTTAAAAATATATAGAAAAATGTTTTTCTTTTTTTTATTTTTTTTTTTTTTATTTTTTTTTTTTTGTTATTTTATTTTCACTAAATTACAATCCTAAGAACTTTTCATACATACCGATAAAACGTCTCGAAAAGATCTCCTTGGGCGTTCAAAGCGGAGAATGGAAGTGACGAAGCGGAGGAACGACTTCTTTCACATATCATTTCGTGCTCGTTCTTCTGGGTGATATCCAAGATACTGCCCACGCTCCGTCTATAAGAGAGCCGGCTGATATATCCTCCCGCTAATGTTTCGCTTCGTCAGATGTTATGACCGAACATCCTTTAGCCTGCCACCGGGTGGTCATTTCGACGTGCTCTTGTTGCGAAAACGACCGTTATAAATTATGAGCAACGTATCTCCCACTCTCTCTGTCTCTCTCTTTCTCTCCCTCTTTCTCTCTTTTCCTCTCTCTTTCTCTCTCTCTCTCTCTCGCTCTCTCTCTCGCTCTCTCCCTCTTTATCTCTCTTTCTCTTTCTTTCACTCGAAAGGCGCATATTTCAAGTCTTTGAAACCGCGTCCTCGCTCTCGAAGCGAACGAATGTGATACAACTATCGAAGATCGATGTTCATCACCGAAACAGAACGCGAGCCCTTATCCCGAGTGTATGAAACTCGATGTTACCTATCTTAAGCTTAACGTTCTCACGCGATTATGCCTCTCCTCTTTAGGAGCGACTTTGATTAATTCACCTCTTACCTCGCGATCTTCGCCGCAACCTATCACGCATAATTCTACGATTTCTATCTGATGATTCTCTCGCTTCTCGTAAAGGAAAGAAAGATTTATTAAATGTTCTTCGTTTACCTTCTTTTTTCTTTTTGTCTTCTTTTTCTTTTCTTTTTTATTGATACATTCAATACATACGTAAGATCAACTTTTATATGGATTAAAAAATGTTCTCTCTTTGAAAGAAATTCAACGAAAACATTTTAGGTCCAGGTAGTACAGATTTATGACTATCCTTTCGTACGATTATGGATCATATATAAAAAACGATTCGATAGGGGAAAACATATACCGAACAACCTACGATCATCACGAGGAGGAAGAGAAGAAGAAGAAAGATGAAAAGAGAAAAGCGAGGAGATGGAAGAGGCTATTATTCATCGCTTTGATGGCGAGCACCGAACGGCTAATGAGCCAGGCATACCGACGTGTCTGCGGTGATCATAGTCAGCGGGGACAAGCATAATAATCCTGCAGAGATCGGCGATCGGCAAAACGTCTGTCGGCGTGGCACGGTAGCCGCAGATGGAGCCTCGATATGGTCGCCAAGAGCGTGTCGAGACCGAGCGAGAAACCATTCCTGGAAGCCGTTAACTACGTCGTCGCGTACTGACGCGTGTACCGATCCGTGTACGTGCTGCCGATTAAAGAACCTCTTTCATCCAATCCAGGATGGCCTCTCTGATGTGTCCCTTCGCTCGCTTGCCACTTGTTCGTCCTTTGATGGATAAGATAAATTCTTTTGCCGTTACTCCTAAATCGCATGAATAAAGATAGAAGAAATCTTTTTTGCATAGTTGTCTTATAATTATGTGATTTTTACAAATGTAAATTTATGAACATTCTGGTTGAAATATCATATTTCAAATTTATTTCATTATTCGTTAATATTAATTTATTTGCTAATACGATACGTTCATCGATTTTGCAATATATTCATTATCGATAATATATTTTAAATCGAAAAAGTATCCATCGATTAGATCAGAAAGTTTATTTAAATTCGTAGGATCATAACATTTATGCGAATGTATTTTGAAGATGTAGAAACATCCGAATGGTTGGTTCCTCCAAGTCGTTTTCGAGTTTATAGACCTGACATATAGCCCATCAACCCTGAACATTAACTTAATTGCTATACAATCTAATTTACGATCGTAAGATTTTAAACTTCTACAGAACACCTAAATTGTCGTCGAGCGATATAATAAATTCCGAGTTATCCACGGTCGGTCTCAACGAGAATCGCGGGATAATATCAAGCTACGAGACTGTATTAGTGTTTCTTCATCGAGTAAATCGTCTGAAGGAGTGATGGAGAGACGGAGTTAAGAGAGAAGAAGAGTGGGAAAAGAACGATGGAGTTGATAGGACGAAGACGAAAAAGAAAGAGTTTATCGTCGAGTGGTTGACTCGTCTTCGAGCAAACAAAGCCATTAGACGATTTCAGTCGTTTTCAGAAGAGCGACAGGTGCATCTTCGCGAGAACGCGCATTTCTTTTCAGTATGGACTCGAGTAGATACGCGTAAGCCAATACCCAAGTGTATGTATTTCCATGAAGACGCGCCTACCGAGTTGGCGATGAACGACGAGAAACAAGAGACCGTTTCAAATGCTTCTCGAGTTTTGCATTACATTCGATCTTATAAAAGAAGCAAATAGCCATTATGAAAAACCATTATGAAAAATCGAAGTATTTTGATTAGCTGTAAAATATTTTGATTAGCTGTAAAATATTTTTCAAAGGAAGGAATTTTATTAAAGCATTTCAAGAAATTTTTAGTATAATTAAGTACAATTTGTCCTCAGTTCTTGTACATCTTTCATTATAGATAAGAATTTCTTAAAGATAAAAATACCTTTATTTATCATTCTTATCTATAAAAAGATTTGAAAAAAAATCCTTGTATATAATTAACTACAATTTTGCAATTTACTCATAGAACCTTAATAGAAAAAAAAAAAAAAAAAAAAAAAAAAATTATTAACGAATATCGACTAATTTCTGATATTACTAATTGTGATAAAATCTATCATTTTCTATCCGAGTTTCGAACTTATATAATTATTCTTTATGTAATCATGTATCATTATAAGATTGAACAAAGAAAAAAGATATAATGACATATTAAATTTCGAAGTATTACGATAAGCATAGGAACATCTTGTTTCGTTTGATAATTTATTGGAGGACTTTAAAAGGATAAAAAAAGAAAAAAAAAAAAAAAAAAGAAAGAAGGAAAAAAAAGCAATTATCTCACGATCGAAGTTTAGAACGCGCTTAGGATTAGAAAAGGCCGGTCGAATTTGAAGTCACGTTAATGGTCGTGACATTTTTAGCCGTGCCCCTGGAGAGCAAGCCCAAGAACGTAACGTAGCGTGCGAGCGTTCCCGGCGTTGAATGCTCGCTCGACAGCGAATAATTTACGATCGTGTATAGCGCGCGGTACGCTACTGTTTCGCGTTACACTATAGCTTGCGTCAGTTTCTCATATATCGTCGAGGCCGTGCGTAATAATTCAAACCGCATGAAAGGACAGTCCGCGTATAACGATTTCTTCGACTGCCATCGAGCACCGACATCGTCGTCATCGTCGTGGTCGTGGTCGTCGTGGTTATCGTTGTGTTTGAACAAAGACGCATGACATCGTCCTACCGTTTGGTTATCGCCTTTTAATTTATTGACGATGACGGGCCGCACACAGTAAGAAAGAAAAATCTCTAACCGATTGTGTTACTTCTCTGAATGAGACCTAAGAAAATATTATGAAAAATATAATGAAAGTAACGTTCCTTTGGAAACATTTTTCTTAAAATCTTTTTTAATCGATCTTCATAATTAATATGATATTAAATATGAATTCGTAATTCATTCCTTTCTATTTTTATAATATCTCTTTATAATCTTTATAAGATGTTTTTATGAGGATTATTAAAAATTATTTTTACACCGATTCAATTCGAAATATATCATTGTAAAATATGATCGAAATCAAAACCTTGAATCACTTTCGAAAATTCTTTCTTAAAAACAAATGAAAAGATTAAAAGAGAGTGAAGTAATATCGATGAATTATAGGTCCCTCTCTTTTCTTTCTTTTTTCTTTTTTTTTTTTTCTTTTTTTTTTACGGAAAGCGAAGAGAAAAAGAAAAAGAAGAAGAATGACTGAGTGGCACGCAGATGCTCAGCCAATTGTGGGTCTTGCTCCCTACGTCTCAAAGAGGGACAGAAATGTGTCAACGTGTCCGAGATGAAAGATGAACATCCTATGGAGGATCTCATTAGTAGGCCAACATCAGACACTCCCAAGTTTCTCCCCACTACAATGTTCTTTCTTTCCTTTTTTTTCTTTCAACACGCCTACTTCTTTGCTTTCTCTTTTTCTACTTTCCATGTAATTCCTCCAGGTGCTGGCAGTCCAGTTGTTGAGGGACTTCAGCTGGTCGCCTACGCAAACGTCTATCGGCTAATCTTTGCATTCGTTTGCACAAAGGTCATGACTAATGACGGTTGTATAGAAGCACAATAGCCAGTCACCGGACCCGAGACTGCCCAGTCATGGTCGCGACATGGCGTCGGGAAGTAACCTCGCTAATTTCACCATCGCTCTTCGTTGTCGCTCATGAAAGACCAAGGCGGCTCGCTTTTGTGAATTTGACATTCTCGATGACTCCCATACCTACGGCATACCTACAGCACCAGATTTCCTTCTCGATTTTCTTTTACGTGGCCACGTTATCGATTTTGCAATCACGCTCCATACGTAGTTAAAGGTTAATTTCTACGCTCGTTAGCGATTGCAGCGAAGGTATCGTAAATCAATTTTCCATCGAAGCGTTCGATCGGATGACGTTTAAAGTGAAAAAGCATCGAGCTTTCGTAGAGTTTGCTAACTTCTTCAGAAGTTTTAAAAAGATCCGTACATTTTGTAAATTAACTTCGAACGAGGAGTGAAGATACGAGGGAATAAAAATAAAAAACGATGTCGAATAGAAAAGAGGCTTCTAGCAGGAAAGAAAGAAAATATACACGAGGAAAAAAGTAAAAAAAGCACGGGTAAGTGGGGTGGTAGTCGAAAAGCTAAGTAGCACAATCTGCGAAACTGCAACTTGGCTATAACAAATACGCAAGGAAATAAATGTCTGTATAAAAGAGTTGGCAAGTTCCCCGGATAATATCAAGATGTCGCCGGATATATTCGTGAGGAGGTCGAGGAGCAACGGGGCTAGGTATTTTATGAAGAACATAACCCTTTGTATCGTATCTCGCTCTGATTCGAATAAATGTAATCTTTCTCTTTCGCCTTCCCCAACCACTACCATCATCCACCTTCCCCAACCATCGTTCTCTCCCTACCTATTCTTGTGATAGGATGCGGCACAAAAGAACTCGGGTTTTATCTCCGTTCTTTCATTCGCCAAGAGGACGTAACGGTGCATGCGATAAAGCGAAATTATGCTCGATGCGGATCCGTTTGTTTATCGGCACGATTAGCGCTTGCTTCTTGGCAGTTCCCTACGGAATCGTGTAAGTACTTTTACCTCTTTTCATCTTTTAAAATAAGTTTCCATAACCGGCAACAATGTTGCATCTCCCTTATTAAAAAATATATCTAAACAATGCGTATAAGATTATTTCAAAAGAACATTTTAACGAGCATATCTAATTGTTAATTCAATTTCACATAAATTCATCTGCCCCTATCCCCTTATCCCATAGCAATCCAATTTCATCTCGAGTATAATATTTTCATTAATATTTCACTCGAATTCAAGAGATGGAATCGTTCGAGCGGCAACGAATAACAGACGCAAAGGTATTCAAATTACAAGAGATAATACATAGGAACGGTTCGGTTTAAGGTATAATCTGATCGACGATGCCATAATCGAGTTCCAGCGTACGCGCATAATATCCTCGTTAAGGGTTAAGCGCGATAGTTGAGTCGCGATAAGCCGCGTCGCCCGCGTTTAATTTAGCAAAATTCAGAGAAAAAGGCTACGCGGCAACGTTTTCTCGCGTAGGCTTCTCTCTCTTTCTCTTAGTCTCTTTAGGTTGCCCGTCGGCGAGCTCCTGCGCGTTTCCACTTTACGAGCCACCATACCGGTGTGCCCACATATTTTCCTCTTTCGTAATGTCTCTGTGAAAGTCTTTTGTTCCCCCCGATGCGGTAGTTTCGCCGTAACGTATAAAGTTTGTGTTTCCTTGCGCGGCGTATAGTTGGCTGCTTCACGCTGGCATAAAGCCGATATAGCCGGCGGACTCGCTGCTTCGAGGGCGATTTAGAACAATGTACGAGTAGCCGGCACAGTTTTATTGATAGCGTTTAGAACGGAATTTGAATTGGATTTGTAGTTCGTTCGAGGAAGGACCTTTCTCTTATTCCATAACCTTTTTTTTTTTACCGAGTAGTTTTAAATGCTATATTTATTTCCTCTTCTATGGATGACTACTCAACAACTCATTAATATGTATTTTCTATGTTTCTTGGCAAGACACGCAAGATAGATCATTTGTGAACGGTTGCGTGCCTCGAGATTCTTGGCGCGAAAGGTGGACTTCTTCGGAGAACTCCAATAAACGGCCTCAATCGAGCCACCTAATTATGCGATCCAAATCAATCTATAGTCGTGTTAACCTTAACAAATTACTATTTGAATAATAACAAAATGATATTTAACTTATGATAGATTTGTACCTATAGGTATTGATAACAATAAAAATTTTTTAAAGAGTATTATAAAATATTTCTAATATAATATATGATCAAGTAAATAATTCCATCTGTTATTATTATCGTTTTAGAAATTAGATCATTATTTTTATTTTTTTATTTTTTTTTCTATAGAATTGCTTCTACCTCGTTTAAATTATTGTGAATCTATTTCATTTTCAATTATAGAGAAAAAAAAGTATAAATTTGTATAGAACATATGTATGTAATCTAAGAGATAGAAAATGATGTGTAGGGTTCGACAAAAGAAATAGATTTCTAGATAATAAAACGTTCCAGAGAGTTATTCTTCATTCTATAGAATATAGTTTATTAACATTCTATTTTAGAACTTTACCAATTGAAAGAGTTTCGAAGGTACATCCGTTGCATAAATAATATCTCTTACGATCTTTATTCAGTCGTTGGTGTTCCCTTTAACCACGAAGCACGATTGTCTCTCCTATCTTGTCAACTAACTAACTGACTGGACTGACTGACTGACGGACTGACTGACTGACTGACTGACTGACTGACTGACTGACTGACTGACTGCATGAGTGACTGAATGACTGGGTGACTGACTGACAAGTAAACGCTTGTACACATTTTGTAAACATAACGAAATTAGAGCTATTGTGGCGAAATATGAGATTAATTAACATTCTAATGTCTACGTGCTCTATTATTCCGTCTTATCCCTATCGTAACGCGTTGTGGGATGAGTTTTGTCTTGTGTCTAGGTCGATGACTCGGGTTTCAAGGCCGCTGTACTTGTTGGCAGGAGGACAATGGATGAGTGTCGTAAGAGGAAAGAGGTAAAAAAAAATCCCTTCGCTCAAAATATCAACCTTTATATTCTCTAACGCAATCCTTTCAAAGTATATTTTCTGTGATCTTCAATGATTAATTTTTCATGAAATTTTTATAAACGATCACATATGTATTATCTATGCGTGAAAATATATATACATATATATATATATATAGATTTTGTATAAACGAACTTAAGATAAAGAAAGAAAAACAATAATAACGATTCTACCTTCGAAGAAACGTGAAATAAAAATATTTTATAAAATAATGTACATCTGTTAAATTGCAGAAAAAGTGATATCCAAACTTGACGTAAGTTTACGTAAATCGTAAAACCGGCGAATCAACGAGCATGCAGAAACGTAATAGCTCAGCGCATATCCAAGGAAGGATCAACGTCGTTTCTACGAAAGCATGATAAAATTAGATTCGCAATCACGAGTGGGAATGGAATTTCGTTTGAGATACGCCTGCGATGATTCCACGATAACAAAGTCTCGCGTATGTATACGCACGTCGGTGGTTAGGTAGCTTCAGCATGTAAACTTGTCGCTTTAATACCGTTGACTCATAGAGAGAGAGAGAGAAAGAGAGAGAGAGAGAGAGAGAAAGAGAAAACGATGTGGACTGGGGAAGGGAAGTGAGAATGAGCGAAGGCAAACGAAAGAGCGTGTCACATAGAATTAGGCACGCCTCGGCAAATTAATGCGTCCGCCTTGAAGCTCTGGCAGAGGGCAGCAGCTCGACGATGAAGGAGGATGAGGGAGAGAGAGAGAGAGAGTGAGAAGAAGAAGAAGAGAGGGGAACATAGGCCGACATCAGTAGAAAGGGAAGGAATGGAGGGGTGGAAGAGACGTCTATGTTACACTAACGACAATGACACTCATGGAATGCAAGCGTGGAAAGCACGTCGTATGCGTTTATAATTATGGCAAGTAACCAGACGTACTTAAAAAGATTATTCCAAGTGTGCAGCGCTTAGAGTGTTGCAACCTTTAATTCGTCGTTAGAACTTCTTTTTTTTACATAACCACAGTGGTAGGTATTTTAAGTGATTTTAACGTTTAAGAATTTAATCGTTTCTTCGATATGCGATTTAAACCAAACGTAAGTTGCGATTGCAAATTAATCTTTTTTCTTATTTTTTTCACATAGATTAGAACGAAATAGTCAATTGTGTGTATCTTTGATATCGCAAAAGAAATATTTTTCAAGAAATCACCGTGCACTCGTCAGATTATTTTTCTATTTCTTTCGCCGTCACGGTATTCACATCCATTGTCAGGAGGCTAAAAGGTTTTCGTCTTGGGGCGCATTTCGCGGTACATTTTGCAGGCTTACCATAGTATGTCACTGTCACGACCGTGGCCGGACTCCATCCTAGCGAGGTACTACGCACACGAACGTCAGACTATTCGTATAAAGCGAGGAGTATCCCGAGCTACGAACAATCTTGACAGTAGATCGGCCAACGGATGACAGGTATCGACCTGTATCAACATCATTTTCCTGTGAAGCCATGTCCTGTTTCATCTCCTGTCTCTCTGTCTTCTCCTTCTCTCTCTCTCTCTCTCTCTCTTTCTCTCTCTCTCTCTCTCTCTTTCTCTCTCTCTCGATCTTTGTCTCACATTTTCTCTCGGTGTCTCCTGCATGTCTGCATAACGCCTATCGTGCGTATAAGACTTGTAACCGAGAGAAAAAAGACGCATAATGTGTGTGAGGGAGAGAGAGAAAGAGAAAGAGAGAGAGAGAGAGAGAGAGAGAGAGAGTGAGAGATAGAAGATGAAGGGAGAGGTAGGATTATTATCCGGCCACTCTACTTTGCTACCTAGCGTGTTTCTTGATTACTATCGGCGCAGCTGCGCCTACAATTTGTGTTTCCCGTCAAGCGTGCGTAAGAGAGCCGTCCGTCAACGTCGTGCCCATAACGACGCGGCTCTTGCCGTTAAGATGCCGCGGATAGGCGGCCCGTACCGCATATCCGTCACAGATGCCGCTCTGTCGCGGATTCTTTCGCCGATTCGACGTTCCTTACCTCGAGTCGGAGAGCTCGATGAAATCCAAAAAAGTCGAAGACTGCTTCGAAGGAATTACCAGTTAGTTGAGGTTCTCTCTTTCTTTCTGTATACCTTCTTCGTCTATCTCGGGAATTCGAAAAAAGTTTCGATGCCATATGATCGATGTGTTCGATCATGCTGATTTTTCTTTCTCTTTCTTTTTTTTTTTTCCTTTTTTCTTTCATATTCTCGACGAGTGGATAGAGACGCTCTACTTGTTCGAGGCATCGCGTAAAATAACAAATTGTATCTTAATGTCATGTATCATCATTGATGTTGAAGGATAAGAAAAAGAAACGAGAGAGGTTCGAAAGGGACGGTAAAATTTTTCTTAGTTATAACGACATAAGTACATTATGAGGTAATTTGTTACAGAATGTAATTTGTAGTTCAACGTTACTGCTACCTCTGGGAAGAAGTGAACGTCGATTACAATCGTTCTGTGTATGAATGTATATAAGTACAAAACTTACGACTCGTGTCTTTTATCCATAAAATCTGTTTCAACGTCTTGCATAATTTTTGTAATGGTTTTAGTAACGGTATTTTAATCGTACGTCGACATAGAAAGAAATCGTGAATTTAGTAAAAGAAGTAAAGCAACGTAAAATGTTGAAACGATATATAGTAACGTAGATACATACTTACATACATATGTACGAATCGATGAACGTAACTTCTCCGCCACCTGATGTACATACATATGTAGTCTCAGCAGCTGACAGCGGTATTGGTATCGTGATTACAACTTCGTTCGCCACGCTCGATCACGACGTTATCCATTGACACTGACTAACGCGATCAGCTTGAATTATCTCGGCCGATCGCGAGAAATTACCTATGATTCATACTATCGTTAGGCATACATTAGTTTTACTACTTTTGCGCAAGAATGGTCTACGCGATCTGACGCTTAATGGTTAACTTAGCGAACAGCTGCATCGTATAAGAGAAAAAGGAAAAGAGAAGAAAGAAAGATGCAATTATGTACATATGTATTTTCGAATGGACGTTGAAAATGATCGCCAACGGAGCAGCGATTTATTAGTTTCCTTTTTCGTAGAACCGAACGTATTTGGTTGAGGTTATTTAAACCGATGGAAAAGAAAAGAGAGAAGGATTTTGTGGAGGTGACTTAGAAATTGGAAAGAGCGATGGTTACCTTTCTATCGTGGCACGTCAGCTGTTTTTCGAATTCTGTCAATTCTCGTCGGTCGCATAGGGCACTTTGGCATAAAAATGCTGTTATGCTGGATGATCGGCTTTTCGAAGGCTTTTGCCCGACACGGTACAAATGTATCGTATATCAAAGCGGGCGGCCATGACCACGAGAAAATAAGAAAGCTTTTATTCTTTTTATGGTACGAGCTCACCGTAGGCGGTGTTTGATATATGATCGGAGGTCAGCATTTTGTTGACGACGAAAGCTACTGCCACGACGACTGAGAATGTAGTTCACCGTTCGCGTCGTTTGTGAATAAGTTCAACGTGTTATACCGCATTTGATAATAATGTAAAGGAATGAAGAAAAAAAAAAAAAAGAATTATATGAAACGTGACTGTAACAGGAAAATTGCTACTTTGTTCCTGTCGATCGACTATCACTCTTAACTTCTTTTTCATGCTTCACGGATAAGACGTCTCATAGTATTATGTCAAAGAGCGTGAAAGGAATCACAATTCCAATAAAGTTGTCCATATATTCTGTGACGGGTGTTTTTCTTTACTGTTAAAGATAGGTTTTCAATGCTCCTGGCAGTTTCTAGAGTTGCAGAACAGAATTATAAATTAGATCTCGATGATCGAGCTAGGTATAATAAACTTGATTAATAAAAAAATATAGAAAAATAATAATAATAAATGTAAAAGAATATAAATGAGATATAATATAAAAACTTACTGCAATGAGTTAATCCAATATAAACACCTGGTACTGCATATGGAATTTAGAATCGGAAATCGAATAAAATACAGCGGTCGATATATTAGATCAGCGATTGGCAATCCTGTGACCTGTGGGTCACTATGAAAAAAGTTTAACTAAAGTTTTATTAATTATATAAAAGAAATTGAGATTTCAAATATTTGTAAAGCACAAAAAAATCTTAAAATTATTTCCTAGATTTGTAGAATGTTATTATTTATCTATATTCCATTACTAATAGAATCTCAAAATGTATGGGAAATTTATTTATTTGCTGATGTAAAGTTGTTTAAACAATCCTGTTATAGAACAATTATTATCGTAAAAGCAGTAGCATATTTCCTATTAGTTTTAAATGAAATTGCACTGTTTAATTCTTTTCTTTTTTTTTTTTTTGATTACTATAGATTGATTAAAGAATTGAATATAGAATTCGTTTTTATTTTTCAAATTAATCAATTCAAATATTTGACTGACGGCTGATAAATACAAAATTTTTTATTTGATTCCGATCCATTGTTGAAAAAGATTCGCCTTGTCTATCATTGTTCCATATTATGGCATTTTATGACAGTTGACACAGTAGCAACTACGGTAGCTATTGAACAATAGGAACAGATGGAGTGGTCGGGATCAGCTCTATCATAATCGGATCAATTGGAAATAGATGGTCGACACTCCTAATCAGGGTAGCATAAGAACGAAGTTTTATGAAAAGAAACGTTCTTTGGAAGATCAACACTTGTTCCAAAAATAATAACACCAATCAATACTTCGTGTTAAGGAGTAGAAAGGATTGATAAACATCCTGTGTTTAGTCGAGATTAGTCAGTTTTTATTAATCGAAGAATCGATTGTATACAATAAAAAAGATATAAGAATTGAAATAGGTGATGATCAATATTTACCAGCTTGAGAATTGATACTACCTTGGCATTTATTAGTCATATATTCGCAAAACGTGGAAAAATTTCAAAAGTGAAGAAAAGATGTGATGTAGCACAGAATATAAAGTAATAATGTTTACACGTAATAGATTACGATTCAGAAGATTATCTATAGAGTATTAAAAAGAATTTCAGATTTTAAACTTGTGATTTCTACTCTCGTTTATTTAACTCGGTTCAACGGGAAGACTTCTTATCTTTCACACACATACAATGAATTAATAATTTTAATGTATAGAATATATTTATATTCGTCATTCTCTCTTCGATATCTTCCTGTTTATATTATAATATCAAATATGTACGTAGAATGCCATTCAAAATCATTGAAATAATTCACTTGTTATTGATTTTCTCATTGATCTTATAAAATTAAAATATGTCTCGCAACTTTTAATCTATAATAGATAAGTAGTTCCTTTATATATATATATATATAAATTAATATTTTCTTAAAGAATTTTAAATCATAAACAAAAAATAATAAGAATAATATGACTAAGTATAAAAAGAATTCATGAAACGATTTTAATAGCATCGAGGTAAGAAGCAGTTGAACGAGCTAAAAATATTCGTCACCCAACGAGGACGGGCAAAGACGTGTAACGTCGATTTAAATAACCTCTCTCTGAAAAATGGCAAAGAAAAAGTAAAACGCTTTTAATGGGGGTACGAAGTTACGAGGAACACCTTGTATAGTTATTATATGTACATACATATATACATATATACGTATGTATATTCGTAAAAGTATATATACAAGCACGTTATTAAGAATGTTAACGTATGCTCGTGACGGGCTGTCAGGAACCCCCTTATCCAGCTGAGCTCGCTTCGGCTGGCAGATATAAATATGCAATAGCGCTTGTCATGCGCAGCGCCTAATAATTGAATGTATAATAAAGAAGGCGTCGCTCGGTGTCATGCTGACAGACATACTACAGCAAGCGAGGACGAGAGAGTGAGAGCGAATGAATCAACGAGTGAAACAGAGAGAGAGATAGATAGATAGAGAGAGAGAGAGAGAGAGAGAGAGAGAGAGAGAGAGACAGACAGACAGACAGAGAGAGAAAGATTAAGTGGAAAAGAAAGAAGCAGTGAGATAGATAGATAGATAGATATAGAGAGCGAGAGAGAAAGAGAGAAGAGAGAGAGGGAGAGAGAGAGAGAGAGAAAGGGAGAGAGAACGACAGGACGCAGACAGACGTCGACTGTCAATTTCATTTGCTTCTTCTTCTACCGTGCACGAGCTGTCTGTCTGCTTTTCTCCAGAAGGATCTCTCGCGCGACTGTTCGTGATGTGGAAGATGGAATAGATGTTACCGAGGGCGATCAGCGTTCGAAATAAATACGTATTTGCCACCTTGCCTGGCAAGAGAAGAAAGAAAAAAAGAAGGATTAAATAAAAAACAAAAAGAAAAAGAAGAAGAAGAAGAGATTTTTTGCAGTCATTGCAATTCATTGGGTCTTATCTCGCGAGTCTGTATAATTCTTCTATCATACAGAATGCTTGTACTTAATTTTACTCGTTCGAACTTATGTTAGAGTTATTCATTATAAGGCAATAGTATACATTCCGGACAAGATTTTACGTTGCAAATCACACCTTTATCTTTCTTTTATCTCAACGCCAGCGTGCCACATTAATATAAAAGAAAAAATTCAAACGTTCAATTCGTAGGTATCTATGAGAATTTAATTCTCTTGCTAAATGAATTGCATATCGTTTGAAAGAAATCGATAAGCGGCAGATGTCTGATGTTCATGCTGAAAGATTGAGTAGAATACATAATACATATCTACATGCATGGTCTACGGACTCGATATATCGCAGGTTCCTCGTACTTGAGCAAAAGTAATTGGAAATATTAAGGACGATATTCATTTCTAGATAAAAGTCATTGAGCTAAATAAAAAGCGAATACGTTTTTGGAATTTTCTAAAAGATTATCGTACATTTGATACCTCCATATATACATAGAAATAAAATAGAATTCTTCTTAATCGAGAAAACGATTCTCGAAATAAGACGCATAATTCGATTTCTCTCGTTTGGTCGGCGATGTTACATCTTTCATTGTATCAAGCTGCTATATTCTTTTTCCGTACATGATTGTTATCGACATAATTCCGGACGTATCGGATAATGATATCGACATAATTTAAATAACGACGATGTTTTATAGGTAGAGTAAGAAAATGAGAGAGAGAGAGAGAGAGAGAGAGAGAGAGAGAGAGAGAGACAGAGGAAAAGAGAGAGATAAAAAGAGAGAGAGAGAGAGATAAAAAGAGAGAGAGAGAGAGAGAGAGAAAGAAAAAGAGAGAGGGGCTGTGAACGGCCACTTCGATATCCATTTAAGTATGACAATGTCCTTCGCTTCCATGACAGCTAGGTAAACAACAGGCCGACGTTTAGAATAGCTTTTATTTATTCTAGCACGTTTATTTAGGCTACTGGGATCGCGTTACCTGAGAGAGTTTGAGTGGCAGCAAGGGAAGGCTACCGTGTCAGCACCGAACACAGGCGATGAGAAAGAGAGAGGAGAGAAAGACAGAGAGAGGGAGACTGACCGCCGGAGATGGGTACAGAAGCAGCGGGAAAAAGAGGAAAAGAAAGAGCGAAAGAAACGAGTTATCCGACGGCTTCTAGAATGACAACGCACTCGAAACGTCTCGTCTTTGCCACGAGTGTACACGTGAAAGATTTTCAGTTTGAAAGAAATACAACATTCAACGCGGAAACCCTCTCTCCCATTTCCCTCCTGAACGTGTCCCTTCCATTTCTTCAACGACTTCGCGTATATATCCGCTCGTTATTTCCGCCAGTCGTTTTATGTTTTTGTTCCAAACAACAACGTGACACGAAGCTGACAGAAACTTTATGTAAATCTCGTTATCTCGAGCGACTCTCGATTAATTATCTTTGCTCGCATAGATAAGTGTATTTACCGCTACATGTCGGCCATGTCGCCGTTCCTCCGGTTCACCGCGACTTTTAATACGCTCTTACAGAGCCTCTCTTATACATGGAACATCGTTAAGTGTCGAGTACGTTCGCTCGACTCGCTTGGGTTATTACGTTTCATGGATAAGCGTTTCTAGAGCACCCGGTGTACATAGCGCGCGGTACGAAGCCGAGGCATAATGTATTATACCAGCTAGGCAGGTATATTACAGAGACCCGCAGTTATGCGCGACGGGGCATGATTGATGACAAGTCGTTGGCTGTTATGAATATAATATCGATCAATCACGCTATTTACCGGACGAATGCATAGGCCCACTCTATCATCCTCCCATAGTAGCCTACCTACATATCTATATCTCTTCCGACGCGACCTGCTTCCATCCAAGCCCGAAGTCATTTTTCATTGCTCCCCTGTAACGAATGGAGTGCGGCACGACTTCTTGGCGGTAATCCGTGATATATTTAAGAACCGGTTAATCATTTCTATTCTACGATCAATTTACAATTCAAAAAAAGGAACTCATCCTCTCTTAAATTCGATGACGACGATATGAGAGGATTTTCTGTCTCTATCTTAATAGAAAAGGCAAACAAAAATATTTGTCCCATATGTATTGATCGAGACTCTTCATCGCCTGGAGATATTTCAATAGCGAGGATTATAGGCGTAACTCATTATTTCCTCTTTATATATATATATATATATATCTCTCTCTCTTTCTTTCTCTTTCATATCTTCTATTACGAAATCTCTCATCGACGATTGCGAAAATTCTTTTTAGTCGATGTTTTATACGCTTCAACGAAGTCCTTAAGTGATCGTATATCTCAGTTGTCAATTATCTTTACATTGTAATTCGTAGAAAAACTATATTCTACGTCAACGGATTATGCAAAAAAGATCAAACTTCAATGTTATACTCGGTATTAATGATAGATATTCTTGATTACTATGATCTATGATGACTAGTCTACGACAATCATATTTTTGCACTTCGAGGACGACGGGAACAAGAACATGAGAAAGAAAATTTGAGATGCTTAATAAGGTGCTCGTTAACGAGCCGCGACGCGCGTTTTTCTTTGCAAAATAATTGCTTTAAACGCTCGCTAATACGTTATAACGAGCTACCGCAATCTTCCTATGCACACATGTACATACATATGTATGTATATGCAGGTACATATAAATGTATGTATATATGTATGTACTTAAGTGCCACGAAAAAGGGGCACGTTGCCTCGATAACTCGAGCTGTGAGTTTCGACGTACCGGCCGGATGTCGTTCTTTCCAAGACTTGGCCGACGGTGATTAACGAACCGGCGGATCTTAAGTGGCGAGATAAAATAATTAAGGGAACTCGATTTAGATCGAAAACAGTTGGCGAGGGAAAGAAAAAATTTCACCAAAACGAGAGGATAGAGAATCACCAAACAGGTTCCGTGATTTATCAATTTTACTCCTCTACCAATTAAGATGTTTGAGAAGAGATTCTGAGTGTAGGAGAACCAGTTGGAACCTTTGACTATTCCATTGGTGTTGTAATTAGTATTCTTTAGAAAAAAAATTTCTAAAGATGATGAAACTTTTTTTTCTTTCTTCCTTTTTTTTTCTTTTCTTCTTTTTTTTTTTTTAGGGAAGAGAATAAAACTAAACAACAAAATCGTTAATAGTATATTAACCGCTAATTCATAAGTCATCCTAATAATAATAGCACCTCGGTAGAATTTCATTGATTACGACGCAAATCATTCTAATTTTGTTTTTCGAAAGAAAAAAATTTGAATTTGGTTTCATCGAATCACGAAGAAAGCCCATCGAGTATCGTTCAACATGTTGGAAAAATAAACGGCAATCGAAAATAAGCGGGACCTCGTTAAAGCCTTAATAATAGGGTGATTATTTCTCATTGCCGGAGTCCTTCGACGAGAAAATGCCGGCATCGAGTGCTTTTGATGCTTCCTCTTCGTCTCTTTCTCTCCTTTTTTCTCATCAGAAGGAAATGCATCGAGGGTTGAAGGTTGGGGAGAAGGTTGGAAGAACGACACGTTCGATGGTTTTAAAGGAGAGTACGGAGCTGACGGAGGCGTGGCTCGGAACCGTGCTAACGACTCTCGCAAAATCGCTTCTCTGTCGTTCGCGCCATCTTGAGGACTACGTCGTGACGTTAAACGAGCTACGCTCTGGCGGCGAGGAAGTTCAAAACGAGCAGTAACGACGAGGTACGGCCACGGAAGTCATTTATCACCCGACGTACTTAAAGTACCTACCTGTCGACAACAATTGAATTTCAAGCTACGCTCCTTTCGTCTTCGTCTTCGTCTTCGTCTTCGTGTCGCCGTCCTCGTTTTCGTCGTTCAGAAGAACGCAAACACTCCAAGTTTTTCGACGATACCTTCGAGACGACGCAGACTATGGCGTCGGTAAGCTTACCATAACCGAAACGACGAGAATCATTTTTAACATAGAAAGTGAATATTTCGAAAGCTGTTAACGCAATTAGCATTTCGCTAAACTGGTCGCTTAACACGTAACACGTTTGTTTCTAAAGCCACAAAACGTTGCTCTTTTGGGATGAAGGTAGTACTAGACGTCGCTTGTTCTAACGACCTAGGACCACAGAGTTTTTGTTTGTAAATATAATTAATATCGCTCTGCTTTGACTAGAAAGTCAAGGACTATTTGACCTAATGAATAATGTATAAAAGTTGTTTATAGCAGCGTTTCTCAACCTTTTTGCCGTACGATTCAATACATTTCTTTGTAATAATGTTTGTAATATAACATTTTTAAAAATTTGGTAGACTGAAATCACTGCGTGTTATTGTGAAGATATTGCTTTATGTATTTTTGTTAAATCGTAAAAACATTTTATGGGAACTTTCTAAAAATTTCGTACAAATGAATCATTTTTCTTGCTTTGTCATAATACCCATCATTCCGTAGCCCATGAAAATTTTAATGCGGCTCGATATTGGGGACTTTATTTAAGACGTATTTCATACTATTAATTGGCTTATTATCCGGTAATGACGAAGGTCAATTTTAATAAAAAAGATTGCGTATTAATTTTTATCTTCATTTAGATAAAGATTAGAAATAGTATGAAAGAGAACATGTTAACACGACGAAATATCAACTAGAATTTACGGAAATACTAATTTAAAAAAAAGTTATGTTATACGAGCTATTCCATCGAGTCGGTTCGAGACACGACGTCGAGAATTCCGCTGAGTCGTTCTCCCGAGACATTAAACCGCCGAAAGAAGTTCCCCCTAAAACTTGTTTCGTATAATTCTCCCATGGATAATTCAAAAGCGAATGCCAGTTCTCGCGAAAGGCATAAAAGCGAAAGATTAATAAATCCATCGGGCGAATCGCATCGACATTAAACCACGCAAAGAATCGTTTCTCAACTTGTTTTGCATATTTCTTCGACGGATTCGAGCTGGTACCGGTCTCTCATTCTTTCTTGTCTACGCCTAAATTCTCAGGCGTAAAGAAAAAATGTCGGGGACTCTTTACGCGTCTCGCGTTTCAAAGCCGATCTAAGTGGCTATCCGGGATGAGATCTCCAGCATCCGATCAAGCTCTCTCTCTCTCTCTCTCTCTCTCTCTCTCTCTCTTTCTCTCTCTCTCTTTCTCTCTATTTCTTTCCGTGAGGTTTTTCAGCGGAGTAAGGTAAGAGAAAACGATGGCGTTCGGGACTATCGGGTGCTTACGCTCTTTTTGGCTAACAAAGGGTCGTTAAAAATCCGTTAGATATGGCTGTCAGATAGGCAAGGCACCAGCAGTGCGGTTACCAAGAGAGAAGTTCTCAAGTTGAGCTCTTTGTACGTGATTTGAATGCGATTGGATGGATGGTGGTAGTGCAAGAAAGAGGATGACGGTAGAGAAGGGAGAGTGAGAGAGCGAGCGA
>NC_062191.1:6885689-7010689 GCF_912470025.1 Vespa velutina
CAGAAAGCGCCGATCTTCTTCCTGTTATTCGTTTTACCAAGGAAAATTTGCGAGGCGACTTAATTATCGCCTTAACAAGATTCAGCACCGTAGAGTATGCCAGTGACCGTCATTCGGTTTTGTAAACTTTATTTATAATCTTTGTAAGATTAGTTTGTTGACGTATAAAAGACTGGTATTATCATGTTTCAAAAGAGATAAGATTTAATATGAAAAAAATATGATAAAAAGTTGTCTTTTTATTTCTTTACTTCTAAAATAAGTTATCGAAGATATTAAATGGACATATCAATTTATGAAAGAGTAATTTTAATTGTAAAAGTTGATCATTGTTTCTATGTACATATATATATATATATATATATATGTATATATATATATATATATAGTGAAAAGTTAGACGGACATCATCCCTTTGATTTTCGATCGTTTGTTTTGGAGTTTAGTCGGTCGGTAATGTCGACTTATCACGATCCTTCATCCACCGGATGTTGCCGTAATTATTCAGCCGTGAGCAAGGATGAACCGGCGAAGCGTCAAGGGCAGCGGAGGTCGGGCGAGGGAAACAATATTAATTGGCTCGTTTATTGCGGCGTGGGCGGCCGTGCGCTTTCTCCGTCAACTTTCCGTGGACGGTAAAGGGGGTTAGTGATGTAAGGGTTGTAGGGGTAATCTGGCGCGCGACATACCTCGGTAAATCACTGTTGGCTTTTCACTCCTCACTACTCGTTCCTTTTCGTTACTCTCTCTCTCTCTCTCTCTGTCTCTCTCTCTCTGTCTCTCTCTTTCTCTCTGTTTCTTTCTCACTTTTTCTTCGCATTTTCTTTTTTTATCCTCAACTATTCCATCCCTACTACAACTCGAGTTAAATTTTCTATGAGTACTTGAATTTTTTTTTTACAAATATTATTCGTTACTCGATCTTAAAAATTTGTCTCGTTGTCTTTTATTCCGCCTGAAATATTTTTCAAATTATGTACCTTCTTTACTTTCAACATGTTAACAAGTCCGAACGCTGTATAAGCGACCAGATTCGGAATAATTTACCCGTACGACGTATAAAGCGGAGTCACGCGGAGTGACGTTAACGGTTTTGTTCAAAGTGGAAACGTGAGGATCGATGCATGTCGATTCGTTCGTACCTATACATAGAGTATGTATGTATATATATATATATATATATATACATACGTACATATATCTATAGCGGAATAGCCATTATCGCGGGACGGACGATCGTCCATTTTTCATCGACATGACGCCGAAATGATCGTGAATGAGCGGAGCAAATCAGAACGAACATAATGACTGCTGGGCACGGCCGTGTAATGACTCTGCGCTTCGTCGCTTTACATGCTCATAACACGAACTCTAATTTAAATATACGTCGGCCAGGCTGCCAGACAGCTTTTCCTTTTTTTATGAATGACCCGTTTTGAAACGTACCATTAACGTATGGAATTTTTGTCTGAGTTTCGGAATCGCACAGGCATCGCGATAGATTAATTTTTCAAAGGTCTGGCACATTCGAGATATAAAGAGAAAAGTTATTTAAGACGAGAACGGAGTTGGAATTTTTTGAAGATCTAAAAAAGACTGTTCTGCTTTGCTAATTTCTTACTCGTTTAAAAAAGTAGAAGTTATCGAAGACGAGAAGGCGAAAGAGATAGATAGATAAATAGAGAGAGAGAGAGAGAGAGAGAGAGAGAGAGAGAGAGAGAGAGAGAGAAATCTTTCGAAGTGAGTTCGTTGATTTGTGCTTGTATTACGCCTTTACCGTGGAGAGGAAATATGCCGTCGAAACTGTCAAGTCATATATTATCGACTCCGGTAGTACGGCAAGCGTCCGGGATACGGGTACATCTTAAACGCATTCAGGAAATTGGCCGCGATATCGACAGCAATTTATCGCTAGAGAAATACCCAAAAGTCCTGTTTTTTCTTTTTTTTTTTTTTTTTTGTCGGAGTTACTATCCTCGCCTTCTTCTTCGTCGTTGTTGGAACGCGCTCGCGTTTTGCTCGCTCGCTTGCTCACTCATGTATACATGCACACTCTCACGCTCTCTTGTCGTCACCACGGTAACGCACGCGGAACCGTTTGCAACCACGAAGCATTTGAATAATTTCGTCGTTTGCAGGCGGACTTACAACGATGCCGTGCACATCCAACCGACTCATAGCCGCTACTTACCACGAGTATAAGGGTGATCTTCGGGCAGTTTTCGTACGCGTTTTACCGTGCCCTTTCTCCAAGATGGGCCGTGAGCGCGCACGCGCGTCTAACTATAATGGTTCTTTGTGCGAGCTTTATGATTATCGCGCGTGTACAAAATAACGACGGACTGTAATCTCCGATACGACCTCCGTCCGCTTTCTACCTTACTTCGAGAAAGAGAAAGAGATAGCTCTTGAGATCACGAGTTTACGACGAGAGTGCCTCTTTCCGACTTCATTTTTCTTTGAGATTATGTGGATATGCAGGTTGGGTAGATTTCATCTTATGTGTTGAAAATTTTCGTTTCTGTAATATATCATTTTTATCTTATCATTATTTTCCTTTTAATAACTTATTACAAGTCTATTTGGATATTTCATTTGAATCGAACCATGTATGATTGATTGAAATTTTTAATGATAACAAATAGTATTCGTTTTTAATTTATGTGATTCTCTTTTTATGACGTTATATGTACTTCAATGATTATATAGGAATTAATTTTGTTTGAAATTGATTAAAATATGAGAGATTATGTAGATTAACGTTATCTTTTATAGATCGTATTGTTTTACTTTTCGCTTTTACAAACTTTGGAAGGAATAGAATCAATGTTATGACGAGTTTCGCGAGATGTCCACATTCAATAGGAGCTTGTTCCGCGCGATTTTGTCGAACGCAAGTCTGCCGATATGTTTAATCGGACTTGTTGTCGCCCACAGCCGGCGGCTTTATCGCGTTCACGAATTTACATTCACGCCTTGCCATCTAATTCTCGCGTAGAAAGCGTAAAATTTACAAGCTTTGCTAAATCAAAGTGAACGAATGTGGATATCGTACGTTTGATTCTTTTCTTTTACGCCACCGTGAATGTTTTATGAATCCATCCTAAAACTGTGATATCAGTAAAAGAGAAAGAGAGATAATAATTCTTCGGTATGACAAGAGAATGAAGACTCTTCGAATGTGTAAGACAACACACCGAATGACTTCACCTGCGTGGAATTATGATATGGCCATTAATCATAGAACCCTCAGCGTGCGTGCGCACATCCTGTGGAAAACATTGACTCTCTAACAAAACTATAAATTTTCACTCGGCGTCTCTTACTGGCATAAAGTCCTATGACTCGAAATCGTCTGGTAACATTTCATTCGTAACAAAGACATGTTCCTTTCATAACATAATTTTACTTTCCTTTTCTTATTCTCTCTCTCTCTCTCCCCTCTCTCCCTCTCTCCCCTCCCTCTTCCTTTATCTCTTTCCCCCTCTCTCTTTCTTTCTTTTTCTATCATCATCGTTGCTCGCTGATTATTCATAAATCGCAGAACTCGCATGAGTCTTTACTCACTTCTAGGAGGTTTAAAATTCAAAGTGGTTCTCTAAGCGTTTACGATGCTTTTTCGTTCTTAGATAAGAAGATAAGGGAGATAAAAGGAAATAGGCGTAAAGAGCATACTTGTCCGCGCATGCCTGCGTTAAAGATTACAAGTGCATGCGGCTTGGAAATGATATACAATGTGCATGAACGAACGAACGAACACTTTTCTCATTGCGCGAATATGTTCGAAGAGCGCCATTCTTGAATATTTCTTTTTTAACGCTCTTTTCTCAACGATTTCTCTTTCTCTCTCTCTCTCTCTCTCTCTCTTCCTCTCTGTTAAGCCAAGACTGTCGAGAGAGGCACACCGAGAATAACGTTCTACCTACGCACACAACGTTCTCCCCTCCAAGGTTTTTGCGCCACTGAATCGTAATTTACCCAGAGCGTTTATGGCATTGTTGTGAAGCAGTGCTCGGCGTCGTCTTATAAAACCAATTTCGCGGGTATTATGCAAGCTGTCAGTCCCGTTGGTGAGTTATGGCAAGCTTAGCCCGAAGCACAAACACGTTTTACCATATCCCATACTCTCTCTATTTCTATATCTCTTTTTCTCTTTCTTTCACTCATTTTATTCCTATCTATGTTTGTATGTACGTATAATATAGTCACTATGTTTATGCATAAATATGTATCTAGATACATATACATGTACGTCGATATAGCGTTTATGTTTTATTTCGAAATCAGGATCTCACTGAAATATATTTAACATTTAATAAATCAATGTGATCTTAAAAACGATATTTTTATTATCGACGGAAAAAGATATCGATCGTTACGATCGTTTGAACTTCTTTGATAACGGCTTTACGATAAGAGAGAAAAAGAGAAGGGAGTGGAAATATTGGGGAGTGATCGCGATCTTTGACCAAAATTATTCGAGGAGACGTATGTTCGTCAGGGACCTTTATAGCAAGGGAGTGGGGAATTCATAAAAGGCGCGCAACGCGAGATACCGACGGAAGAATTCCGATATTGTAGGGATCTATCGGTCAATAAACCGTCGCGTAGACTCTTGGAGGGAACGGGTAGGAAGCAGTATCTGAACGTCGTGTTTAACTCCATTGGAATATACGATGCTATATCTGGAATTTCGTTCCAGACCGTTAAGACACTAGATTCCACTTTATCGGCACTGTAATGGTTATATAGCTGTTAAAGTTGCCCCTCATACAACTTTTCCAATCTTATCTTCGCGTATGGGTTCTCTCGTCGAGCGTGGCGGAAGGGGAGAAGCGGTAGGTTACGCCGTAAAGGAAGCGAAAGAGGAAAGGGAGGAGGAAGAACGGAAAGGATTTAGTTAAATTGGAGTACGCGCGAGGAGTAGTCGCCGTTGAGATTTGTTCGGGCATCAGAGAGCGCTGACCGTTGTAAAAGCTCTCGGATATAGGAATGGTTGGGATGGAGAAGACGGAGGAGAAGGTGGATGAGGAAGTGGATGAGAAGATGGAGTGGGGAAAAGGTGGCAGCTTGTGTGTAAGCGGCAGGGAAAACCTCTTTCTCTTTTTTTTCTATTCGAGGTTAGGATCGAGCGCGCGTCGGTGACCAGCTTGTCGATACGTGCTTGGCATCTCTAGACAGCTATCCTGTCCTATTCCACCAAGAGAGAACTTAAGATTGTACGGCATTTGCTACCGGATCTCTGGAATCTGCTAACTGGTACCGCTTCACCGGACAGCTCGTTTCGGAGCGGTACGACGATCTTTCTCCTTCTTTTCCATCGTTCCGCATTTCCTCCATCCCCTTTTTATCCGACGATCTGCTTCTGAGAGTGCATTCGATGGAAACGCCGACTCGTTGAATATTTCAGACTTTAAAAGCTTTTCGCGGACTGTACCGTTTAACTTGGCCGGTAGTGAGCGGTAAAGCGGAAACGAGACTTCCATTTCTCCCTCCTCTATATCAGAAGTGCGTTATCGTAATGAGAAAGGGCGATCCTAAGCGTCGCTTATCGATTTTCAAAGGATAATCTTAGGTTGGTCGGTAACCGGCTCACGGAACTTTTTCCAAACGTTCCACATACTTTTATCTCGTTATCTTATCACTGCTGACAACGTGCAATCATTTTCCAGTCTTGACTTTTCCTTTGGTATTTCGAATGACAAGGTTATATCCATGAAATGACAATCAATCGATATCAGTGAAAACGAGCCATCTCGTTAGATCATTAATCACCGTTGATGAATCGTCGAAAGAAAAGGAAAGACTCAAAGAAGAAGAAAAAGTAGAAGAAGCAGTAGAACTTGTGGAATTCGCTAATGGGGATTGAAAAATCGGCTATGGGCGATCAGTAGATGGGCCAAAGTTATGTCATAGAATCCATGCTTGAGACGTACGATAATAAGGGGTCATAAGAGTGAGGAGGATGAGGGTGAAAAGGAGGGCGGCATGCGAGAAGTCGAGGGCTGACATAGCATCGAAGATTTACGGTCGCGGGCCGGGGGCATACATCCTGTATGAATGGCGGGGCAGCTTGTAATAATTCAACTCCGCGGCCACACCTCGGCCACTTCCCGTCTGCAGTCTGGCAGGGCACGACCACCGCGCGGACTGCCGCTGCTCCGTTGTGGAAGGCTTTCCGGTAACTGCGCGCTCGACATCTCTCCCACTTCTATCCTTTTCCTCTCCTCCTTCACCTCCACCGCCTATACCTCCATCCCTCTCTTTCTCTCTTTCTCGCTCTCCCATCCACGCCCCCGACAGCTACCCTTATTCGAAAGAGAGAAAGAGAGAGAAGAAGAGAGAGAGAGAGAGAGAGAGAGTACGACCCGAGAGAACGAAGAGCCCTGATATATCGGCCGCACACATTGCATTGGATGGAACGCAATATGTCCGCCGAGAAAGGCAATAACCATTAGGTCCCGAGAAAACTGCCCCATTTCAAACGACACGAACGGTCGAATATCAGGAAATTTATATCTGGTAGCCTTCCACATCCCCCTCCATACCTTCTGCCCCTTCTTCTTCTGCCGCACCATGTTTCTATTATCTCCTTCTCTCTTCTCTACTTCTCGAAATGCCGCGACTCACGAAGGATCGGCCAAATACGACTATGACGGCGACGACGACGACGAGGACGATGAGGTTGCCCATTATACTTCTCTCACTCTCTCCCTCTCTCTCTCTTTCTATTTAAGATACTGTATCTAGTTCGATTTGAAAAAGTCGAAAATATGGATAAAAAGAAATTCTATTAATAGAAGTGGTCGTAAAAATGATGTATGTGTCATTTGTAATAATTAGAAAGTAGACATTTATCTTTTCTCTCATATATGTACTTACATATATTCTAAAAGATCACGGTAATAACAATTTGGATTAGGAAGAATATTTGGATAGAAAAGTTCTGTTATTCATATCTATATAAAACATTATATATACAATCATAATTTATATGCTTGGAAACATTTATTGTAGGTTAATGTTGTATGACTAATATTGGTATTCTTTTTGTTCCAGATGAACGTCGTGGCTTTAGAAATTACCATCTGTAGTCGATTTTCGAAGATAGAATGTCTAAAATGACTATCGTAAATATTTCCGTTTCCGTTCATACGAATTATAAGAGGCTATAATAGTTCTATTTTCATTTACCTATTTGTACCTCTGAAGACAGACATAGAGTATTGATTATAATTTTTATATCTAATTCTCATTAATTTAATAACAGTCTTTAGTTAAAATAGATACGATTCGACACACATTAGAAATTAAAAATAAATTTTAAACATTGTTGTTAATATACCAACTATGTTATTTTAGAAATATAAGTCTTATTTAATCATTAAATTTTTTATTGCAGTAATATATCCAATATTTATTATTGCATTAATAGTTCGTTAATAGTAACAAATCTTTTTTTAATTCTAAGAAAATATTTTTATATGGAATCGATTTTTTTTTTTTTTTAAATTGTCCAAGATAATAATCGACTTCACACATATAGTTTATACAAAAATCCAAAGTGTCGTAATTTATTATTAATACGAATTCACGAATTCATTTCGAGAGGAACGTTAAGATATTTTCCTTTTTGTTATTACTTTTTTTTTCTTTTTCCTTTTTTTTTTTTTCTAATAAAAAATCTGTCGTGAAATACAATAATCTGAAATCCGTATTGATCTTAATCGGCTTTAAAGGACGACACGTCTACTTTTTCGATAAAGGATATAAACACATTGGCCGCGCGTAATAAATGCCAGATTTATGGCGGCAAACGAAGCGACAGCGTCGTAGCGTCGAGCGGGGAAAGAAATATTACACGTCGCTCTTTTCACGCGACGACGGCTGAGAGCTGTCGCGCGACGAGTACCCATGACTGCTGCGCTCGTAAAGCTCGTGAACATCGCTAAAGCCGCACGTTCACGCCGAAGCTCTTTTCTCGCCTCTCTTTCTCCTCCGACTTTTCTAACTTTTCTCTCCTTTTTTTGCAATCTTCGTGCCACTGTTTTACGGTCAACAATCTCCCGACAATGCCATTGTAGACATTCGGTATATAATTAAAGTATTTATTTATTTATTTATTTATTTATTTATTTATTTATTTATTCTTTTCTTTTCTATAAAACAACTATGCTCTAGAAACATCGCCTAGTACAATATTCCGCTCGATTCAGCATCGATATTTTCTCGAGAAACTATCCTTGATTTTGTTCTAGAATTTATCGATTTATTTTCTAGCTTCGAAACAACCTCCTTAACCTCCTATAAAGAACGAGGATAATAGCCTGTGATTCTTCAGAAAGAGCATCCTTTTGCTAACAGACCTTTTATTAAAGGCGTGGTCGAGGCTAAACGATCCTCGTATTCGTCGTTAGTTCGAAGAGTGCGAATTGACATAATAGCAGCGGCATGCCGAAAGCTAAGCCGAACAGTGGTAGCAGTAGTAGCAGTAACAGCAGGAGTGCGAGAGCTTCAAGCTCTCGCCGCACCACGATTCTGCGGGTAGAAATTGCTTTTCCTCTATAAGGCGCCATTATCACGCACCATCTTGTTCAAATGGCTCCGTAAAATGCCAAACCGGGAACTCGGTATTGCTGTGTCCAGTGCTGCGGTCAGCGTTGACCGTGGCAAAAACTACCCCCATCCTCTGCCCACTCTCTCTCTCTCTTTCTCTCTCTCTCTCTCTCTTTATCCTCTCTCTTTCTTTCTGTCTTCTTTCTCCCCTTTAGATTCCTCTCTCTCTCTCTCTCTCTCTCTCTCTCTCTCTCTCTCTTTCTCTCTCTCTCTACGCCGGTAGAAACACGATTGTGCGGCGAAATTGCGGTTGCTCTTTTTCCCGGAGACCTCTTTACATCGTCTCCGCTCACTTTTTTTCTCTCACTCTCCTTTCAGTGCGGCGCAGAAGCACTTTTTTCGAAGGGCGTTGGAGTATATGGCGGACGTCGTCTCGGGAAAAGAGGGCGCCAGTTGGCGATGAGAGAGGGAAAAAGAGAGAGAGGAAGAGAGAAGGAGATAGAAGGCGCGAGTACATCGGCCACCGACGTAATATCGGCAAACGACGCTACATGCCGGCCAAATATAACGGTATAACTTTGCCAAATGATACCATTCCTTTAATTCTTTGGAACGACCTGTCCGGACGTTTTCCCGACGATATATTAATAACGTCAACTTCGCTCGCCGTTACCTTATTATACTTCCTTTCAAATTATCTTTAGCGAATAAAATGTAATCATTGTTGTTTTATTCGATCATTGTAAAAATTCGATTAAAGTTTTGTCTTATTTCGTGAATGATCATAAGTGGTGTATTTATTTTAGAACAAAAAAAAGGTTTTGGTAACAGAGTGAACAGTTTTCTTCAATACTTAATGAATCCATTTCTTCTTTTATTTTAACAGACTGCTAACAAGTATTCTCGTTTTCATCGAGATATATTGACGTTAGTTTATTGGAGGATTTATTTAAGCGTGCAGCGATATACCATCGAGAAAACGCCATTCAGATAAAATCGCTCGATATTGCTTCCTTACGTTGGAATTTCTTCGACTTTCGAATTGGATCGAGTTAGATAAGCAGAAAGCGGCTGATCGATGCCAGCGGAATAAAACGAATACAGGACTGGTTCCACGAAACTGATCGCCACTCATCAGGGAAATGATCCTCGAGCCAAAGCTCTTGGCTTTTCTCCATAATGGACAGATGTCCTGTCATGTTGCCCGGCTTTTTATCGAGGAAACGGGGAAAGACTATTCTCGAAATGTTATATTCACCCAAATGTTTCTTGGAAACTGTCTTATTATTATTGCTTTTTAAGCCAAGGATCATTATTTACGACATGCTTGTCCATTTGCATGTAATATATTTTTTCTTATTATGTTACCGTCCAACCATAGACGGTAAGATAGTTTTAAATTTGACATTTCGAAAATCCACAGTAGGTTAAAAGAACGAGAACTCATATTTCCTCCGCGATAACACGAAATGACGACTTTGGATCGTGCCGATCGCAACGTTGCAAAAATATCTCCAGGGCATGATTCCACGTGATGCGGTGTCGTTCACATATCAACGGCCTTTATCGATCACGCTTATCGCCATGATTCCCGAGAGTCGAAAGTTTTTCGATTTTCTACCGTTGCCGGCCGTAAAAGACATCACTTTCACCTTCGAATCCTCTTTTTTTTTCTTCTCGTGTAAAACGATCCGACTTCTTTCAGAGAATAAGTTCGATCGTGAAGGGTGATTTTATAGGTCTATGAGTTTAAATGTTCGTAAGGGTTTGGAAAGCGGGAAGCGTTACTATTTATTTGAAATATGAAGGGACCAGAAGCTATAGCGTTTATTTGCCTTACGACCGAAAGAAATCCCAAAAGCGTTGGATCGATTGTTGGGTTAACAGCTTCTCTATCTCATTCTCTCTCGTCTTTCTAAAGCTAGAATATCTGCTTGAAGTTCAAGCATATGACGGTAGTCGGCATAAACGACAGCGACAATCCTGGCCTAAGAATAGTCCATGTATGTGCGAAGTGGACCGATAGGCAGGTGTTATATGCTCGGTAAGAAGGAAGCGCTTGATGTGAATATTAAGATGTTCATTAGCACGGAGTGCGCTTTCACAGTGTAAGACATGTTAAGTAGTACTACGTGCGGTTAAAGAAGAGGGAGGGAGAGAGAGAGAGAGAGAGAGAGAGAGAGAAAAGATGTGGTAGACTAAGTGAAGCTGAGTGTGAAAGATAGAAAGAGAAAAAGAGAAGGATGAAAAGAGAAGGAAAGAGAGGAGGGTGAAGAGATCTCATAGAGGGAGTAGTACCATTGACGGGTGATGAAGGGTCATCCCCTGCGGTGGTCTTTGTTATATCCATGACGGTCGGCATGACTATTTGCTCGATACAAGGTACCACCAACGAACGTTGGCATATCACCAACGGCCTTCCAGCGTCGGCATCGTCGAAAGAGAAAAAGGGAGAGAGAGAGACGAAAATACATAATAATCGAGCTCCTGACGGACCTCTCAATAATGTGAACTGAGTTTCTCTTGTCCTTTCTTTTCTATCGTCGAACTCTTCCTCTTCTTTCGCCATACCTTTGTTCCTATATGTCTCGCCTCTTTCGTTCTTCTTTATCACCTCCCTTTTGTTTCACTGTGTTTATATTTACTTTCATGTACACGATTCTTTATCTTTTTCATTTTCACTCGTGTATATCCTTCTCTTTTCTTTTCTTCATCTTCCTTTCTCTATGCCTCCGTCTCTCTCGTGTCCGTTTGACTACGTACCGCCTTGGAGGCATCATTAGCCAGCATTGTGTCCGCAACACGCATACGCACTCGAGGTAAGAGTTACCATGACACCCGCTGCGCCTGTGAGATTTGCGATAGAGTTAATGATGCTGGGACCGCGGCGATTTAACAATAAGCCGCATTATTTACAGTCAGCTCTCGACTCCATTACCACCGGTTGTCCGCCTCACCTGGTCCTCGTTTCTTCTTCCTTTCTCTCTCTTTCCCTCTCTTTATCTCTCTCTCTCTCTCTCTCTCTCTCTCTCTCTCTCTCTCTCGCTTGCTGTTGCTTCAGCGTTCCTTGCCTTCTGCAAGTTTCTTTCTCTCTCTTTCTTGCTCAAATAAATTCTCACGTCTCTCGCAACGGCTTACATCATTTCCTAGCAAATGTTCTAGGGGTCCACATTAAAGCTTTATAGTCGGTTGTTGATGCGTACAAACTTGTTTATGCGGTGACCCACATACATTATACATGTATGAATATATCTCACATGTGGTTAGATGGCACAGTCGTGAAAATTGTAAGAAAACGAGATATTTCTCACGTAGACGATGTAAATGGGATAGCTAGATGTCGGTTAATTTAGCGAATTAATGTTCCTATGAATATATCTTAGTTGTTCGTCATAAATAGGAACGTTTTCATTAATGAATGCAAGCAGTATTTTTTTTTTAGTAAGAGAATCTAAATGCTTTCAGTTTGCACTGTTAATAAGTTGACGAACAATCTTTTGAGAAGAAGGGACGATTGCATTTTCCGTGCATATAAGCAATTGTACGGTAATAACATCTGGGATTTCAAGTTCATGTGAGAGGGGTTTAATTTTGGGTAACGGATAATAGTCACCGTGGGAGGGTACTCGTTACACCTTCTGCAAATTCCTGCTCAAAGCAGGTTACTCGACAACACACTGGGGAAATATATGCCAGACATTCAATCAGAACACTGCTTCTAAGGACAACTTATTATCGTTAGTATAAAACTTATGTAAGCAATATTACAACGTTTGTATTTTCATGATATTTTCAAAAAATGTATCTGAATTATCTAAACCTTTGTTGTTGTAATTCGATAAATATTTTTCTTTGATATTCAAGTAAAGCTTATATTGTTGCGTGCATTTCATTGTTAATTCTAATATAATACTCCGAACGAATCAGCCAACTGATTCATTATCATCCAACAACGCTTCCAAGAAATGTTTAGATGTTAAATTCTGACTCATACCACGTTTTATCTTCTTTGTCTCGCGTAGATTATTCTTCGAGCTTTTCTAACGCTAATAATAACTGTGATACAGGCACGATGAGTTGTCGTATAATGAGAATAAAAGATATTTTTGAAAATACCTCAAGATAAGAAAGAAGAATTAAAGAAGCGTATTCGTCATAACGAAGGACCATTGTGAAATTAAAATACAATCATTTGCCTGCATCGAATTCAATTTGGTAAATACGTCGTCGGTGCCCTTCTCCATTAATGAATTCCTGATTTATCATCCATTAAGGTGTCAGGGCGTGCTCGGGTTTCGCTGCTCGGTTCGCGCCGTCGGAAATTTATGTGGATAGGTGTGATTAATGCGATGTTCGCGGAAACACACGGACATCTGTGTTAATGGTGACGGATGGCCACCCTAATGGTGTCAGCCAGCGACAGGCGTCCTCATCTAGTTCTTCTCGGTCACCCGCGCGCTGGACTCGCTAGTGCTGGCTACCGTACTAGCTTCGTTCGTCCGTCTCTCTCCCCAATCTATCTGTCTGTCTGTCTGTCTGTCTGTCTGTCAGTCCGTCTGTCCGTCTCTCTCTCTCTCTCTCTTTCTCTCGCTCTCGTTCTTTCTCTCGCTCTCGCTCTCTCGTTAGAATCTGCTTGAGTATGCGTATACCGCAAATCATTCAGTACGATACGACTGATTTCATGCGATCGCGCGTTTCATTGGCCTTGTCTCGATATAACGCAGTTATACTGTCGTCTGATACGGCACATTTCAAGCTCTCGAGATCGTTTGTTTTACGAATCTAAAAGACCATATCCCATAAAAGAACGGTGTTCTTCTTTAACCTCATTTATTCGTTGAGTTTTAATTAATATTTAATGTCAGAGCGTCGTCGTAAAGATCTCTTAGTGATTAGGAAACTTGTAAAAAGGAAAAGCAGAGTCGATCTCGTATCGATAAACCGTATAAATAAAGTGGTTGTAGTAGAAGTAGCAGGCATTTAAAGCGGGAACGGAGGAGTCTTCAATAGCGAAGCATTAAATACTTCGTTTTGCAATAGCAACCGGTTCGATACATACGGAATGATCGCGTACTTAGAGCGAGAATCATAGAAGAGTAGGAAGACTAAGAAGAAACGAGAGACAAGCACCGTAGGTAGTAAAACTAGCGCATGATAATTCTTTGAATGAGTATCGCGTAAATTATTATCGCGAGAAGTTTCGTACGCCTTAATAAATCCGTACGCGATTCGATCGAAGATAATTCGCGATGTCTTTTCCCTTCAGCGATTTAACTCCCGCCGATATCTCTCACTTATCGTCGATTCGTAATTAAATTACTAGCCGCATCCCGAACGACTCTCGCAGGTATGCGAATGCGTACATGCCACATGTATATAAATATAAATATATATATATATATATATATATATATATATATATATATATACACGTATGTATGTGAGTAGAAATGATATCGCACGCACATCGCTATCGATGACAGATTCCAATCGCGATTCATCTTCCTTTTGCATCTCAAAAGCTTACGTAACGCTTTCGCTTAGTCGGAGGGATTGGCTGTATCGACGGTTCACCGCTGCAAAACGAATTATCATAACTCGTTCGAACAACATTGCTTATCCGCGGCGATTTAATTTAACGAGCATTCCATGCCGCGCTGCCTCTCGTAAGACGGCCCGTACCACCGGCGTTTATCGAAGATTTGCGAAATTTACGATGCGTGCGTCCGCGTAGGACATTTAATGTAGGAACCCGTAGCAAACGGGTTATCCTTTATCTTTATCTTGGACCAGCTCATGTCAAGGAGAGACAGAATGAGTGAGAGAGAGAGACAGAGAGAGAGAGAGAAACAGAGACAGAAATAGAGAGAGAGAGAGAGAGAAAGAGAGCAAGAGTGAGGTAGAAAAAGAGAGAATCTAAATCATATGTCTTTTTAAAAACGGAAACTCTCGCGAGCTAACACGAAGGATTATTTTCCAGTGTGAGATAGGCGATTATGAACGAGCTAGGCGAAAAACTATCTCGATTCCAGGGCGACCATCGAATGTGGGAAGAGAGAAGAAAAGCAATGGAACGCATCGGCTAGGCAGGCAGGCAGGCAAGCAAGCAAGCAAGCAAGCAAGCAAGCAAGCGAGCAAGCAAGCAAGCAGCAGACAGGAGGGCAAGCAGGAGGGCAGGCAGGTAGGCAGGCGAGCAGGCAGGCAGGCAGATATTGAGCTCTATATTTCCATAAGCTGATATTTACGCGGCAATATACGCGGCCGTGCCCGCTACTTTATGGGCCTCGTAAATATAGCGGGCCGCCGGGAATTGGCTGGCAAGGCGGCCACGGTCTCTCTCTTTCTCTCTGCCCCTTCTCTTTTTCGTTCTCTTTCTCTCTCGTCTCAACCCCCACCTATTCCTTCTTCATCTGTCTCTTTCTCTTTCGCTAGGTGGAGAACGCTCGCGCGTGCTCTTGACTCTCTTCCTCTCTATAACTTCCCTTCGTCTTTCTCTTTCTCTTTCTCTTTCTCTTTCTCTTTCTCTTTCTCTTTCTCTCTTTCTCTTTCTCTCTTTCTCTCTTTCTCTCTCTTTTCCTCTCTCTGTTCGGCCTCTGCATGGCATAGCCTGCCTGTTTTGCCTGCCCTCATCCGGCCCAAAGACATAAATCGCCGCCAATTGTAAATAATACGCGACGTATGCTGATCTCCGTTTCTACGTACCGCTATATATGTATGAGTATATAACATATATATATATATATATATATACATACACACCTATGTATGTACGTAACACCTGGTATATAACCATGCTCTTTCGAATCATCGTTCGATGGATGTCTTCTTGCGAATTTTGATGATCTAACTAATTTAATATTCAATATTTTACGTCATGTTTTCTTTTTTATTTTGAAGAGATCAGAATGATTTTTGGATTATAAGAAAGATACAAATATGTATTGGAGTCATGTCGCTATAATTGTCTTCTCAAATTATGTAGATATAGCAGAGAGATATTCTTACATGTTATAAATGATCTCAACGTATCTTTGTTCTTGGATCTTTCTCGAAATAAATTTAGAATCTTCCTTACAGTACCACAATGTGCGAGTAATTAACTTGTTCAAACGTGTTCACTTGCTCACACATAATTTACTCATTTATAGGGGCATCTAAAAGTGACGTTGTTAGAGATCATACCCTCTCGCACAGATGGCATAAACGTAAAGCTCAGCGTTGCTGTGATGTCAGCCATGAAATTTTTCTAACTTCTATGTAGCGTAGCTGACGAGTGTACTGAGTTATGGTTGTGGGCTGCGGTGGAGTTGAAAGCACTTGGATTTCACGTACTTTAACTGGATATACGTCTCGCTCTCTAGGTACGATCGTATAATACCGGTACATGCGAGTACACACCTTCAGGGGTGATAAATGATGGTGCCTCTGTGTTTCGCCTCGTACGCTGTTACGGTAAGATGTATTAATTTGGAAATACGTCGAGAAAGAGAGAGAGCAAGAGAGAGAGAGAGAGAGAGAGAGAGAAAGAGAGAAAGAATGAAAAAATTCACCTTAATGAACTATCAATGTTACGTTTATTTTCCAGATTTTATATTTAACGTGTAGTAATTCAAGAAGAAATATATATGTGTAAAGTTACTCAAAGATAAGAAATTTTGCTTTTTTTTGTCTTTCTTTAAAAAGAGTTTCTTGTTTGAGGTATTAATAAAATGTAACTCAAATCAAACCGATACTCCTTTTTTTTTTTAAAGAAGCTGATCGTTTTTTTCACTCATTGAGTATTTTCAAGCATAATATATACGTACATATTCATCAGCCATATATATATCTCATTCATACTCACATTGTTATACTAATTTTCGAACAATGTTATATAAATAGCTGTAAAGATTTATTATATTATTTAAAGTTAATAGCTGTAAAGATTTATTTTATATAGAGACCTATATTTTCGAAACGCTTAATTTCTAAAAGTTAAAATTTTATATATCAATTTAAAGTGTTTCATCCTATGATATTCACCAAATCGACCAAATCTCTATCATACATTGATAACTTTTAAAAATATAACAATTATTTTAGCTATATTAATCATTTTCTGTATTTAATTGATATTAACTTGTATCAAAGAAACATCGTATCAATGCAGAATAGTAGTGGAGAATTAGTGAGGAAGAGTATATATTTAACTTCCTTTTTCCAACATGCATGCGTTCCTACGTTGTGGTTGTTATCAAGATCAACGCGAATAAACTACTACATTTTGCCGTGTCCAGTTCGTCTGATGATCAAAGATATGATAACTCTCTTTATCATGGTGAAACGTTTACTGTTATTGTCATCGTAACTTTTGTTCTAAACTCTTATGAGATATTACGTACATACCTAACAGATGTCGATTATTGAATATCCAGTTATTTTATTAATATAGATAAAAATGTTCGAAAATTTATATTGTATCAGCAGAACAAGCGAATCATTTTAATAATAAATAGTTTGTATAGTTCGTGCGTTTTTTTTTCTTCTTTCTTTCAATATGGTAATAATAGGTACTTGAGTAAGCCAAAATTGATGATAAATGTTCGGATGCTAAAAGAACTAACGAAGCTACACCTTCTCGATAAATATAGAGCGTTAAATACGTTTCAACCGGGGTGTTACCTGCAACGTTATTATCTCCTATCTACTATATCATCTCATCTTCAATATTCTCAATTTGCTAATCGTTACAAGAGATTTAAAAAGAGTAAATGAGAGAAAGAGAGAGAGAGAGAGAAGATATTGAGAAAAGGAAGTACGGGGAGCGAAGGAATGGCGAGAGTTGAAGCGAGAATACCGCGTTGATCTCATTTTTTAGTCGTTTCACGAGATTTTGTTTCTACTCGAGTTCGGTCGGCAACCGATGATTATCGGGGAAGGGCTTGATAGATGGGAATGCTTCCCATCGACGTTCCTCCTTTCTACGATCTACCACTTTATTTTCTCTCGACCCGATCGTTCATCATCCGCGATCGCTTCCTCGTGCATTTCCTTTCACCGTAGAGAGCTCCCTTTGTGATCGATTCAAATTTCATTCTCATTTACGGAGTTGCTTCTTTCGTGTTTGCTTAAAAAATCGAAAAGTTAAATGTATCCTAGTTAAATCGTTATCTCATTTAAGAAGTCATTTATATACATGTAATGCATCGGTAATATATAAATTTTTCCTTTTTTATAAGATAAATGATCAAATAAACAACTATTTGTGAAGTTTCCTTTATAGTGACCTTTCCACAAGATCAAAATTTAACTTAAAATTTTGATCTCTCACTTGCATCTTCTTCTTTCGTTTCTCATCGATAAAAGATGCCAGCCTTCGGCACATCCCGATGTCGTTTATCTTACGATTTCTTGTCTTCTTTCCACTCCATTTACCATTACCATCCAGAACATTAATTTCCCTTTATGGCTGCAAAGAATCGTGTTTATCATTAGTTCTATGCCGTCGAGAAGGAAAAGTAAGTATATGTGCACACACATTCACAGATAGAATTCTACATATATTTATGTATCTACATACATATGTAGTTATACGTACACGTATAAAGAACGCTCGATCGGAAGAGAAGGTTATGCTTGCGTCTTCATCGTAAAGCGTTCGCCTGGTAGACGATAATTTTCGGAGCGCGAACGAAACGATCGAAAAAAGTTGTACAGCTGTTGGCAATAACTTTGTAGAATGAGCATCTTCGAATGGCACGGTGGTAACTGTCACGAAGGGAGTCAGTGTAAAAGCTGATATAGAGAGAACGCCTGTCCGTAGTCATTTTCGAAATCTTTCCTTTTTAACTTTTTCTTTCGTGATACGACGTCGATTAAGTGTTTGAGATCTTCTTGAATGTTAAAATGTCACGTTCCTAAGCGTCAGATATTTCCACAGATATCCTTGAAAAGAAATAGTAAAATTTTTAATCCTTTGGTTCTATCTATGACTCATTCTACAAAGATATAACGAAAGGAGAACGTTGTTTATAGTCGAGTTCAAAGAGTTACGAGAGGAAAACGAATATATAATGAAAGCTTTACTTAATAATCGTCCAATTAAAGTAAGATTAAGTTTTTATCGTCTTTCGTATTTTGTAACTCAATTTGCCTGACAGTATCCTAACAAAAGAGTCACGTTATTATCGATTAAGGGAAAACAATCGGATTTGATAGACGTTATTAAACGATAGATATCCTTCGTGCATTCATTTATGTATATATTTAAATTTATCGTTACTATCTATACAAATTTGTGAACAATAGAGATAAAAATAGAGAAATAATGAGTAGTTTTGTTAAAAAAATAGGAGAAAGATTTTCGTTTCTACGTAAATATTATCCCATTATGTGCATTACAATCGTTAATGGGTTTACTTTCTCTATTTTACAAAGCCGTATTTCGTAGTTAATAAAATTTATTTTTACGATGGAATATCGTTTAGCAGGGGTCGAGGAAAGCGTGTAAGCGAGCTAACACGAGCTAAGCGAAGTGCCGTTTCCCGCGGCGTCAGGAATAACTTGGCGGAATGCTTACAGATGAAAGAGATTACAACACATACTGGATAATCCTAGTTCCGCTAGACTTCTACGACCGTAGTGATCATTTGCCACCGACGTCTGCAGGCTAGTTTCGTACAAAACCCCTTGAACGGGTGAGCGAGCGCTCGTTAGACACGGTTTCATGCTTGGTCCGTATCCGTATCGGTCGAGATGCCAGCTAATTTCGGAGCCTTGCTTCGCTTCGCATGAGCGTTCGACGTAATTGAATATCGTGCAAATTCAAGACATTTATGTGAGTTTGATAATCGAGAGAAAAGCTGTCGTTGATCCAAATAGAGACATTTAATCTATGTGGAACTTAAGATTAACGAGATACGATTAAGATCATTCCAGAGAGTTTCTGAACGATTTATTCGATACATAACAAAGTTAAGAACAATATATTTCGTTTGTAGATTGTCGGACGTTTAATCGAATGATTACAACGATCGAAGAGTGTAGGTAAATACGATGGGTTAATGTGTGTACGAACATAACCGGGAGAAAGAAAGGAACGTTTTTGTTGTTTCTTGGAATAAACCAAGGAGGTAAATACTATAGAGCGTAGGTAAATACGATAGGTTAATGTGTATGCGGAAAAAATCGGATGAAAGAAAGGAACGTTTTTGTTGTTTCTTGGAATAAACTAAGGAGGTAAACTCTCTGTGGATATCTCGTAGCACTTTGGAGTAACATCGAGTGTATTTTCGTGGGCTTCTAACGACGTGTCATGAGATCTACGAGGCTGTTTGTCGGTAAGCACAAAAATAGGCCTCACTCCACACTCACTTCATCACTCAGTCGGCTGAGCTCCCTCCCGAGCAGGACGGATGCTCGACGACTGCTTGGCTGAAAATGCTGGCACGCAACCGTCGGACGTGCCATTAGCCAGGCGTCGCGATGCTCTCGCCAGATTAACCTTAGCCGAGGGTTACATTCGTGCCCACAATTTCATTGTAGCTATGCATTTTAAGGATTTTATGGCTGCCACAGCGTCGTGCACAAAGAGTAGCCCTGCTACTTCTCCAGATCGGAGGAATATTTCTTGCGAAACGAACGCGTTTCTCTACCGCCGTCTTTAGACATATATTTCCTTCTCTTGTACCGACAGAAATTCGTATTTCCTCTTCTCAGTACTTTTTCACTCTTCCTCCCGTCTTCGGATGAGTTTTCGCTATGAGCGAACGCTACTATCTAAGATCCTGATCGATATCTCTACTCATTTACAAGCGACTCGTGTAACTCACTCTCTTATCGATCTCTCGAAACGGATTACGTGTCGGCAAACGGACAAATTTCGAATCACGGTAGCAGCCGTATTACCAAGTGTAATTTAATCAATTCTTAAGTCTCTTCGCGTTCGATAGAAATACGGATTTTAATTTTCTCGGTGAAGTCGAGAGAAGCGAACGAGAAAGAAAGACTCCCTGGGTAGTTTCGTTCCGAGTCATTTACATTATCGTCTACTTCATTAGAATTGGATGGTTTACGAGATGTAGCTTGACTCTTTAAATGCCTTTGTAAAAGCAAAATCAGCACGATTACTCGTACGAAAGTCGAATACCACCGACGCGGAATTTGAAAAACGGCGAAGGGAAAGAGACAGACAGTGCTGCTTAAGATCTAACGCTAACTATATCCGCCTTGTCAAGTCGTTCCGACTTAGTAAACTCTAGAACGAGTAATGTCCGAGATTTTATACCGACTTGACTTACGACAGAGGCGGCTGTTTATCACGGTGTCAGGAGCGACGGTTACGCCGTTCGGGACGGTGAAACGAATGAGCTGCACGAGTAACACACTGAGAAATGGCCCGCTCTTAGAAGACCTTCTCTTGCGACACTGATTTTAAATTAGAATTTATTAGTTGTCGTACTCGACGTTTCGCCGAACTAGCTGGATTTGCTGAAGGAGCATGCTCGATGTACTAACCCACATTTCTCTTCGATGCACCTCCAACTCCAAACGACGTTATTCTTGTCCTTGTAAGCCGATAGTTCTTCGGTAAAATATTCTTACGTTAGAGTATTAGATCTGCCTTTCCTCGTCTCAAAGAATCGAGAGTTTCATTGACGTTTGCGATTTGGTTCTGATCGATTCCTCAAGGACAAAGATATTCGACCACAATATGATTCAAATAAAAAACAATATTTTATACAAGATAGATCGGAGACAATATGTGAGCGCAATATTTTCACCGAAGTTAAATTTGTTTCGTATAATTTCTTGTTATATGTATATTAAATTATATTTTTATATTTCCACAAATGCGTATAATAAATCAAATTAGAATAAGAACGGAATAAGCTATCTTATTCATATATCATTAACTGAAATTGTATAGGATGCATTATTTTCTGGCTCCTTTGTGTCGGCTGAAGAAGAAGGGAGACGACTTTGAAATGGCGAGAGTGCTCGTCAAACGCTCGCCAACTATTAAGGTTGCGAAAATTTCAATCACGCCGCGCATTAGGAGTATTCAAATCATTCGGATCACTCGTCCCCGTCTTTTAAGGTATGCATCAATCTATCCGCCTCGTTCAAAGCGTGTTGCGATGAAAAGACCGATGCTTACGAGGATAGGTACTCTGGCATGCTGCCAATAATGGTCGGTACGTTTATTCTGGCCAACTGGTTCCTACCAGTGTGCATCAGGAATGTATTTCGACTGACGACTATCGTGTCTTTCCGCACCGAATACCCTAATTTGCTGCGCTTCGTCGACGCTTCGTTTTAATTGAAATGAAAAAAGGAAAAGAGTAAAAAAATAAAAGGAAAAATTCGAACGTCTTGCATCCTGTACAGTACAGGAAATCGTCTTCTCTTCATTTCTAATTTTAGTTAACGCGTACTAAAATAAAAAAAACTTAGATTACCTATATATATATATTTTTTTTAATCGGTGATCGTTTATCAGATATTACGATATGACGAGAACATTGATTTATCTTTACTCAAAGGATTATACCATCTAATTAATCGTGTTTAATGAATGGTAATCGATTAATATCTGTGTAAAATCTACTATTTATCGACATGATTATTAATTTACGATTTGTTACATCATCTTGAGAAGAAAACGAAGATAGTTAATGAATAAATCTATAAGTCTAATACATTCTCGAAAAGCAATATCGACTGGTAATAAATTTTTCCAAATAGCTTCTTTCGAAATAAATAGAGAAAGTGCTGGAGCGTATCCTTTTTCATAAAATCACACGACGCCTCATAAACACGACTACTTAAGTCCTTGCTTTACCGGAAATTGTTTTTCTCCCTAGCAGGTACCATTCACCTTTATGAATCGGTGGTAGAACTTTATGAGGGGCGTAAACTTTAGTTCAGACGCGGCGCGTTCTTTGCAAACATCCGGCTTCGAGTTGACGAAGAAAATTACGATTGGGGTTTATTTTTCTGCGGAACTATCCCTATTGGGTCTTCAGAAAAGACGACCGTTTATAAACGTGATAAACCTGCACCTGACGACGTGAAATTCTTTATAGAGTTCTACACGATGACACTTTGACGATAACGATGATCATGTTCAATCGACTCTTTCTATCTCAAAAGTAATATCGTCGAAGGACATATTTCTTCTTCCATGAACAATATACAATGAACGTCTATAGCTAGATTTAACAACGAACATAGTATAATACAATAAATTATGATAATGAGACAAATATTTAAATGAAACATAGTTGGGGTATTTGCTATAGTTAATACAATAGAAAGCGGAATTGTATGAAATAATAAGCAGATATTAATAATTTTATACGTTTTTGCATTAATAAATGAGGTAAACGTGATAAAATGAAAGATAATATTATCTGCGTTTTAAAAAAGTATATACTTTTACACTTTGAATCTAACTTAACTTAACTTAACTTAACTTGTTGATTCTTCAAATCAATAGAATAATCTATCATATTATTCGTTGGTGAGAAATCAAACGTTGTTGATCTTTACTTTGAACCGGACAAATTGCGCGCATGAATGTATTTTGAAATAACCTTTACTTTGCATATTTGCTATATGTTATTCTAACTGAGATAGATGTTTTTAACGTTTAAATAATAAGAAACTATGCATATAGTATTAGATTTTTTTTTTTATCTCAGATTCAATCAAAGGTTAGTTATTATACATAACTTTATTATATCTTTGTTTAGATACATCGATCCATTGTGACACTTTTTATTACGAAGAAACAAATTTTCGATCAATTAGCGAAACAACCTACATACATATTATATCACTTGTAAAACAGTCATCGATCATTCGATTACTAATGCTTCCTTATAAATAATTATGAGATAAAGCGTTTATCACGATTAAAAGCAAAACGAGGAAAAAAGAAAAGCATGTTGAAGATAGAATTTATGTTATAAAATCTATTTGCGTAATCGATTTTAAATATGTGATCGAAGTACAGACGTGATGTAAATAATGACTAAGTAGTTAATAACGAAATGTCGTTAATAAATCATTACTGTCGTTCTCTCTTGTGCGTTATCCACGAGTATAATTTTATCGTATTCAGTTATCTTACAGGCCTTGTCTCGAGTACACACAGAGCGTTTCGTAGATATTTATCGAATCAACGACGTGTTAACTTATTATAATAAACGTGTCGGTAACCTCTGTTGAGTTTCATACTTGAACAAAAAAAGCGTTAAAAAAGAAGTTCTTGCATTTTACTCCATAACGAATCGGAGAAATATTTTTTTATTTTCCACTCGTTAGGCGCTTGTTAGATTCAGTATTGTTACGAACGAGTAGATCAATTATCGTAGTTATATGGGTTGCATTAGGGTTTGAATATCTGTATAATGCTCTTAATGATCGTCTTTTATCTATGGTCTTGCTTTGTTAAATATCGAAACGTGTCAGTCTTAAGGGTTTTTGGTAAAATGGCTAGCTACAATATACAATTTACGCTATACACTTATAGTTAATGAAACTGCATAATTAATTATTTATATCAATGCTGCCTATTTGTAAAGGAAGTCCATTTAATAAGTAACAAGTCATTGTCTATTAAATTTTAGTAATTTTTGCGATTTTGAAAATGGCAGATATTGTCTTAAATCGATAGACTCAGATTGACCAATCCATATCATAGCAATGCAATAGCTTACTAATTTATTTTCACTTTAATAATAATAATAATTCACTTTCCGGTTGGAGTATTTGTTCATAATATTTCGCAAGACTTTTTCGTGTTGAATTAATTCTCACAAATACTTTAAAGGATTGGCCATTTCGGCATCCCAGAAACATACCTATAATAGTAATAAGAAGAATAGTAGTAGTAATAATAATAATAATAATGAAAAATAAAAATGAAAATTAAACAACTACAATAATAATAATGATGATAATAATAATAGTTAATATAATAATGGAGTATATAAATGTAAGAATGCTGGGAGGTGAAGTGGAACGTAATAATATACTTATATATCTTGACTCGAATTTTTTTGTATTTGACGTTAACCAATGTACAACGATGATTCGAGGTCTTTCTGTTATCGTTTTTCTGAGTCTTATGATACGATAAACGAAGGAAGAATTTATGGGTACTGTGTAAAAGAAAACAAATATTAAGCTTAAATACGTAATATTTTTATTATGTTAGCGACGTTTCGCGTGAATTCTTTTGTCTATTCTTTAAGAATTATTTGATCTTACGTATCTTAACGGTAATATTCCGAGCAATATCGCGGTTGCTATAATCATACCGTAATAGCTGTCACCGCAAGAATATACACTTCTTTATCGCGTCCGCATCCGGTAATAAACAAGTATTCATAGTAAAAGTCCGTTGCTTAAATTTATTAGGGCGGGCAACGATATAAATTATCCTCAGGCGAATGGCATAATACATCTGGGGCTGGAGTAACTCTTCTTCGGCTTACAATACGAATAATAACTTTAACAGACCCATTCGTCTTTCGTCTTTTACTCGAAGCGGGTTGTGTTTCATCGCTGGTAGATTTTTTATCATTCGGCCGAATAGCGAGAATCATACGCAAGAGGGAAAGAAAGAGACGAGAGAGAGAGAGAGAGAGAGAGAGAGAGAGAGAGAGAGAGAGAGAGAGAGACAGAGAAAGGGAGAGAGAATTCTTGCCAAAGCGACGACTGAGATTCCTCATATTTTACGCGACTCGTCGAATAAATTCAAGCGAAGGTCTACGTGAGAATTTCAAGTATCTATGTATTTCTGAGCACGAAAATACACGATCGAGTATCCTCACGAATGAGGGTGGAAAAAACGTTGATAGAAATGACACTTCGATTCGCATCGTCGGTATTAACGACATCTCTGTGGCTCGTCAAATGTTTTACTATCGTCTAACTTTTCTTTTACAAGCCGCGTAATCACCCGCATGGTCGTTCGATGGAAAATGCGAACATATCCATAAACGAGGACTTAACTGTTAGATGCTTGAGAGGACTCCCATTAAAACGCTTTCGATAGAAAGAAAAAAGAGGAAAAAGAGAAGAGAGAAAGAGAGAGAGAGAGAGAGAGAAAGAAAGAGAGAGAAAGAAGAGGAAACGAAAGTAGAAATAAAACAGAGGCAAAGTGAAAGGTGTTGGAATAAACAGCAGAGCTACGTCAGTTCACTGTAGATTTAACGAACAACGTGATAGCATCGTTCTGTAATGCATTTTGATTGGTGCAATTAATTATTATATCTCTCTCCTGCCCCTTCTTCGGAAGTAGGTGAAATGAAGCATCGAAGTCAAGTAAGAATACAGAGTTCTCATTTGCATCTTCTGCACCATGGCTCATGTCTGTATTTAAATACTCATCGTTGTAATATTCTCGACAGGCTTACTTGATTTAATAATATCTACCTTACCGCCTAATTATTGTCTTACGGCTCTATGCTCTCAGTAACGATAGCCCTGGCCTTTCTCTGTATCTTTGATCGCCTCGAGAATGTAAGAAAGAAAGAAAAAAGATAAGGGAGAAAGAGACAGCAGACAACGTAAATTACGATTATTTTAATAGAGCGAATATTCCCTTAATTACAGAGTATGCTCGTTAACGTGATACGGGCGTGATGTATCGCCCGTTATATCTTCCCTTAGGCCGACAGAATATAGTGTGCATTCTGTTTCTTTCCACGCTACGTGAAACGGAATCGTACGTTTCATTATTGTTACCTTTTTATAAACATACGCCACGGTATACTTACATATGTGAATTTATTCTTCCATTAAGTTAACTAAAGAAAGGCATCGAGCGTTTACAAATCGAAGAGACGTTTATGTTTTACGAGGATTTACATGACTTGCGTGATAATCGATAAAAAAAAAAAAAAGAACAATTTCAAGAGTATCTTTTAATTAATATGAAAGTACGCCACGATTTTATAAGAAAGTATAATATATTTCTTTTCTATTACAAGAATTACCTATGTAAAAATTAATTGTTAAATTCGAACCAATCGACACGAATTGACATAAAGTCGTTGTGTGGTCTCTCTTTCTCTCTCTTTCTCTTTCTCTCTCTCTCTCTCTCTTTCTCTCTCTCTCTCTCTTTTTTATGTCATACTCTTGAGTTTCATTTAATAGCGGAAGGAGGTACTAAATTTTGATCGTGAAAGTCGCACCGCCGCGATACGAGTTGTATTATAATTTTAATTAAATTCTCCGTGAGCCTGGATCGGGTTAAGTCGTGAAACGAAACAAGTTCCATGGTTAGACGATACGCCGGCGTTACGGTGCTTTTGAATGGTACGTCCGCATCGTATCGCGACAATCGGAGATTGTATTAGAAGGCTGTCGATTGGTCAACGCCGCAGGTGAGTATTTATGTAGAATCAGAAGTACCTGTATCACGATCATTAATAAATAACAGCATTATGCAAATGGGTAATTTGTCTCCCATAGAGATGCTCAAGAGAAAGAGAAAGAAGAAAGGAAAAGAGCGATAGACTTATAGTATGTGTACCCGCGTGCGTGCGTGCGTGCGTGCGTGCGTGCGTGCGTCCACGTATGTATGGAAAAAGAGAGAAAGAAAGAAAGAAAGAAAGAGAGAAAGAGAGAGAGAGAGAAAGAGTAAGAAGGAGGGAGAAGAGAAGGAGACTGGGAGGTCATTTTAAATATAAAATGAAAGTACAAACGTAATGCACGGTCATTTATTTCGTTGGACTGTCAGACTGCGGTAAAGCAGTGGCGCGCATTTATAATGAGAAGATTAATGATGCGTTACGATGTGTCGGTATGAGGTACAACAAGCGTATATGAGTACAATGATGACCGGCCATTAATTTATTGCTGTACATGACAGGATGGCACCGGTGCTTTCGCGTCAACGTGTTCCCTGCACGGTACGTTCGACCGCTCGTTTGCTCGTTCGCTCTCGTCTTTTTCTCTTTGTGAATATTGTTGTTGCTCCAAGTTGTACCTACTCGTTCCTACAAGCTTTATCGCGCAGGTAAATGGAGGTATAAAGTCTCCCGCTGCACGCTTTATGTTCTTATCATCGTACCAGAAGCCGTGGATGTTCCTTAACAAATCTCTTCGACGAAGAACTCGTCTCAAGAAAGATTCGTGTCGTTGATATTTTTTTTAACCGATCTATCGATTTATCTCTGCTTTCATTGCATCTGGAGATGATAAAATTGTTTAATTTGAATGACGACAGTAGCGATAAAATGAATTAGTCGGTTATAACGTTTGATTGAGAATATTATCGACGTTTTTTCAAAATTTCAATTTGATCGAAGAAATGTATTTATTTTTAAAAATTTCCATCCAAATTTTACAACATATTTTCAATATTTCAAATGTTCGATTATCTCTCTATCAGATTTTTAATTAATATTATACTATAAATGGTTGTCTGTAATTTTTCTTTACTAAAATTTTTTTCAGATAAATTTGACAAGTAAAAAAATAGCTGCAGATAAAAGAGAAAATCTCTCGAAGTGACATTTTGTTTATTTCGTTAGGTACGCGCTCTTGGTCTCTTCAACGGAATTGATCGAAACAACGCAGACTCGTATTTACCGTTGTTTGCAACGCTCCGAAAGTATAAGTGACAGGAATCGATGGTCTGTCAATACTATTCGACGTATGACCTGACCGTATACGTCGGCCATTGTGCATACAAAGTTTTAGCATACTTCTATCCTCAGATGGCCTTATTGATGTCGTCTTTGATTTGTTATATATATATATATATATATATATATATATATATATATAATTTCACTTATATGACAAAATTTGAAGTAAGGATATAATCTTGTTATTTTATTGTTGATATTACTAACGATGTTTTTATTTTATAAAAAAGTAGTAAAAAAATAAAGATTAATTAATAAACATAAACAAGAAACAATTGACGTAATAATTCCATTAAGTTCTTTGCATAGGTATTTAATTTAGTAACATCAAATTGATTACAAATTCAAAAGAGTACATTACACAAAGCTGCAGGTGACTCTTTAGAGACAGGTGTATAACACTGCAGAAAACATTTGAAGAAGGTAGGAAAAATACACGACCATAATATCTGTTTTTATGCGAATCAAAAAAAAAAAATAATAATAATCAAGATTAAAAGCAATATAATTTAATAGTATTGATATAGATCGTAAGGAAACATTAATTAATATGAGCGAGTAATTTTTTTATTAAATCGAACATGACATTTTCTGCGTAAAAGGCTCAAGATCTTATCTTTCTTGGGTATTAAAAAAGGAAAAAGAATAATCAGATAAATGAAATTCACAATTAAGATGAAGATCATAAAGTGAAGAAAAGATTGAACTTTTAACAATTAATATTTTCATTAATTTCGCAGCAAATTCGCAAGAAACAAAATTTATATATTTTAATGGACGATTAGGTTGTCAAACGAAAGACCGAGAGCGCCATTGATCTTGAAACTTTCGATTTGAAACACTTGAGGGCGTAGCATTCACCCTCAAGTATCATAGATTAATTAAAGCCGAGATTGAGGCAGGTTATTCAAATAAATACATTTAATTAATATACTACCATTTCTAAAGAAAAATATAACCAATTAAATATTTATCAAGTAAGTAAACAATTTTGAAAGAATTAGCTATTTCAAAATTCAAGACTTTACTAAAGGAGAACGAAGATGCAGCACGTTCTCGGTAGCGTAGACATCGTCGAAAGAAAGAGCCAACGTGAAGGCGTCGTTGAAGGCGATCCGAGGAAGCGAATCGAGGCGGAGAGTGGAGAAAAGGAAGGAAGATGACTGCTCGGTTGAGTAATGGATCAATTTATTTGCTGGCTGTAGGTATCTACCGGGAAAGAGGTAGTAGATACGTATATAGGCGGTGGTATAACAGGGCAGAGAAATGGCTCGGTGGATCCCCCCGGGTGTCGGGTAGAAAGATGTGCTGCGGGATGCGGGCCGCCAGGAGACGATTTCGCTATCCCCTTCTGCCTTGTCGTCCTTTCCTTACTCTCTTCTTCTCTCTCTCTCTCTCTTTCTCTCTCTCTCTCTCTCTCTCTCTGTCTTTCTTTCTATTTTGCTCCTACCCTCCGGCAGCGTCTCCTTCCGCTTGCAGCAGCCTCTTTCGCGGAGAAGATCGTATTTATTTCCACGGTGGTGAGAATGGATAGCGTCTTGGTGATCTATGTCCCTGCGCAGACACATCTCATTTACTCTGCCGAGCATAATTCCTTAACACTTTTTCGGGAAAAGTGCTCGTATATCTTGGTTACGCCGCCAAGTAACCCCGTCTGCTTTTCCACTCCCCTCTGTCGCCTTCGTATGACCAATTTCCCGTGATATCCCTTCGTTTCCCCTCTAACTCTTTTTCTTCTTTTGCTTCTTGCTCTTTTACTCTTTCTTCTTTTTCTTCTTTCTTCATCATCTTTCCTACTTCTCTTTTCCTTCTTCCGTTCCATTCTCCATTCTTCTTTTCTGCTCGGGACAGGTGCGATACTTAAACGTCGTCGCTCGCAATGACCGTTGCGAATACGCTCTATCACGATTGCCATTTCTCTTTTTCTCTTCCTCTTCTTCCCTTTGTTCGATTGAAAAACCAGGTCAAGAACGGGACAACACGATTGTTGCAACCGTAAGAAGGAGATTTTTCTATCTTTGTACTTTTTGTTTCTTTTTTCTATAGTACACGATCAGATGCTTGATGATCATCGAAACGTTCATTTTTTATCGTACAAAATATCAAAATGTCGAAAGTTCGAATCATATGGCAGAAAATAAGAAGGAGATGGAACATCGGTGGTTTCGCCACATCGTATTTCCATTCTCGTAAGTTATATTTTCGTTACTCCATAATTTTATCGATTTACACGCGGAGCCGACGTTTCGCAAATTACCCATCCGAATTGTGGCCGAAGGGAGAAACGCGAAAGGAAACGCGCAATTTTCGTACTGAATTTGCCTGCCGTGAACTTTCGAGGACGCCGGTTGCACAAGTACACGTGGCACTTTCTGATAATAATAATCGATAGTTGAATTTCACGATGATTTCGCTCATCAGTGCGCTGAATATACGTGTATTCGTATTCACGAGATTTGAGAGAGTGGCTGCGGATGAAAAGTATGAACGCTTTTTCCTCTCGGTGAATCGTGAAAATCACGCTCTCGGTTGCAGTCAGCACCGGGAATACGTCGCGCGTCGACCCTTTGCTCTCGCTCAGACGGCGTGGCATAAATCACACGAATTTACGAGCAGCGTTAAAAAGAGCAAGCCGATATTTATAGTCGTCTCTGGCGCAGTTACATATAACAAATTGAACTTTTATATAAATGTGAGTTTGTGTATGTGAGAAACTTTGAAAGAGTGAGTGAGTGAGGGAGTAAGAAAGAGAGAGGGGACAGGCGATCTGTGTGCGCGAACCGCACACAGATTTTAATTATCGATATCGATTTATTGCCAATACATATTAATGCCGCCGACATAGCTATGCTACGACCAACTCACGTACCGGTGTTTATTCATATTGATGGAACTAGATTGAAACATAAACCGGATATGCAAACAACTATCGGTTTAATCGTTCGACACTGGTCCAGGAACGTTTACCGCTTTACACTCACGCAGAAAACATTGAAAATAGGATTTAATTTCGGTGGATTTTCATTTACCGTTTAAAGCCACGAACAAGAGTGAAAGGAACAGTATTAATGAAATTATTACATAAAAATGGTTTTTTATATCTCGAATATGATTTGCTTCGAATATGATATGTTATCGATAATCGATACAGAAAAAATTACAATTTTTTTACAGCTCGATGATTTAAAAAAATACTCAATGGTTGACGACTGAGAGAAAGAGAGTGACTAAATTAATTTGATTATTTTAGAAACAATATCTAGAGAATTTTTATCAAGTATTTATGTCTAATTTTAGACGTAAAATGTACTACAATTGAGCCAACGTTAAAATGAATCTGTATATATTTGTGTTTGTATATATCCTGTTGTCGGTTCGTTCGATAACCAATATTTCCTGAAGTCGGACGTAATCGATCGACAATCTAGCTGTCAAAGTGCTTAATCGTGTACAGTCACGCTATTATCCTTCAATGGTGATTATTCATGCTCATTAAGTAGTCTGGTCATTCGTTTACTTTTATGCAAATTTATATTTTACTATGGTACAGTAAATGGGTTAGATACAAAAGTTGAACAGAAATGTTATATCTTGTCACTATACGAAACGAAATTATCGTAGCTCGTAATTAGATCGTAATTTTTTTTTTTCGTAAGAGATAAGATTTGTCGACGTACATATAAAGTGTTTAGGCTTTGAGAAAAACCGATCATTTAACACGCGACTAACATTTCGACGGGTTTCACTTTGAGAACAAGCAAGAAAAAGAGGTATGGATAGATGAATAGATAGACAGAGAACGAGAAAAAAAAAGAAAAAAAAAAGAAATAGAACTTGGTAGCGTTATCCGTCTCGATAAATTTCCCGACAGAATCGTCATAGATGCCTGACACGAATTTTTTGCGATGCATCGTTATGGCGGTAGTAGTGGATATCGCAACGAAACGCCAGCGGCACCGGTAGGAAAAATATTTTAGCAGTCAGATGAGCGCACGCTCTCGTTGCAACGATGGGACGAACGAGTTAGGGCATCGGTCACGAAAAATGGAGATTAGAGGGAAAAAAAGGAAGTAGAGTGTGAGTGCGAGGTCTCGGAGGTAGAACTGAAAGAGAGAAGAAGAGAGAAGCAGAGAGTGAGTGATATAGAGGGAGGGAGAAGAAGAGAGACAGAGAGAGAGAGAGAGAGAGAGAGAGAGAGAGAAAGAGAGAGAGAGAGAGAGAGAGAGAGAGAAGAGGTAGGACTGAAAAATTCCAGGAGATGGAACGGGTGAATGAGTGGGTTGAGTGAGTGAATGACAGGCGGACAGCAACCAGACAGGAGACTGACAGCGCGGCGGCGGGCTGACAGCTTGCCACTCTGCCATACGTTCGTAACATCAAGTATTACGGGCTACCGTACGTGTTGATCCTCATCCCGTTCACCGACAAAAAGCGCCCTAACTCCCGGTTTTGCCCTCATCTTTTGCCATGATTTTTGTTCCTTTTGCAAATCGGGTCATTTCGCAGTGATAATATCCAGAGAATATTTTCACAAGATTTCCCAAATTGATTTAAATCGTTTTTGGAGAATCCTCTGGAATCTTTGAGACTTTTTCATTGGTTAAATGAAATGAACATAATACCTTATGTGTAAAGTATTTTGGAAATATGTTAAATTGTGTAAACAAGTGTGTCCATTCTTTTACGATTTATATATTTGCGAATAATAGATGGATTCCAATGGCGATTTCTCTATCCATAGAGAAAATATTTAAACGGACGATTAGAAGAACTTATGAAATAAATCAAACTTTCAAGGCAAGAAATAAGCCATTGTTATATCTTCAAAGCATACATCGAGATAAATGATATTTTATATACACTCAACACGTTACGATCTTGTCCAGATAAATTAAAAAATGTTGATGGACATTGAATAGCCAACATTGACTTTAAACGTAACTATATATGTATGCTTTCTTGTATGCTAAAGGTGCCAAATTTTTGGCATTGACAAGTTCTGCGATGGAAAACCTTTAATGTAGCTACCGTTGGTACAATATTGGTGCATTATAGGAACGCTGTCGTTGCTAGAACAGCAAACGGAAGCTAATGTACTGTTGGAGCATTGTCTACGTGCGGTTTGCTTATTGAATATCTGCTACGTGGTTTGCCAACGTGTAACGTTTGAGTTAGAGTGTGCCCTTGTGCCACGTTAATTATGTTAAACACGAAAATCGATTAATCGACAGGTAGTTTCGCAAGGTATCTTGGAAAGGTGAGTTTAATGTGACGTTTCGTCGGGTATCTTTTCTAATAGTTAATTTTGCATTTATCAGCCGATAAATGTAGTTCTTTTTTCGTAGCAATTTAAAATATTGATGATTAATTTTGGATTTAATTACATCAATGAGTAAATATACTTTTCGTTTAGTATAACGAGTATATATAATCTAAAACGAATGATACATTCACGTTTCTTTGATTTAATAAAAATACGTCTAAAATATTTATTGTATTACTATTTTCTAAGAGCAAAATTGATATTCAATTTTTGAAAAAGATATATATATATATATATATTCAGTTTGCGGATGCTATTTTTTTTCAACAATACAATATCAATGTTTTTTTTTAATTCATACCATCGATCGTTAAATTAATTTTAAGAAAATTACAACATCAACGAGTTAACAACAATTTACTGATCGACGTCTATCAAAGTATCATCGTAATATAATATCTCGTTGAAATATGATCATGGAAAAACTCGTGAGTTAGTTAGCCTTCCTTATCAGAAGATCACTTTTAATGCACAGTTATTATCGTATGGCAAGGGTGACAGTTCCGAGAAATGGAGATTATTGGCAAAAACAAACCCATGTACTGTATACTTATATACTACAAATTAAGTATAATTTCAACGGATATAACAACAGTTTACTTCGTAATTGTGTAATTGTAACGTAATTGTTGGGACCCTGAGAGTATTGTGTGACTCTTGTGAAATTGCACTTAAATTACAGTTATATACAAGGTTTTGACGAATATCATTTCAGTATTCTTGATGGTGTTAAGTGTATATCTATGTAAGATCATATTTTAGTTCATATTTTAGCTGACGCAGAAGATTACTTGTGTATCATAAACATCTTATCAATTCTCGGATACATATATATTTTCTGTAGAGCTGAAATAATAATTGAATAATTTTCTATAGGAATAAAGTAAAATTTATTTATAATATATATTAGTAAAAAATTCGTATTTCGATTAATTTCATGCAACATAATTCCTAATAAAAGTATCAACTATCATTTTTCGAATACTTTTAAAAAAATCGATAAAATCGGAAAAATGCTTTTTTTTTTTTTACAGAAATACAGTAACGTATGAAGGTTCGAGGACATTCGTAAAAGTACTATGACACGTAGAGTTCTCGTATCGACACTTTTGCTATCTGTTAGGAAAATTCATGCCATTTGATCGTTGTCGCTTAACAACAGAGAATGAAAGAAGAGTACAAGAGCGAGGACAGAATAAAGCGATAAGAGGACAAAATGTTTTGCGGCTTTTCTCTTCCCTTTATTCTTTTTGTTTTTTTTTTCCTTCTTTTTTTCTTTCATTTTCACTGTCTTTATCTGTCTTTCTCTCTACCTACATCCATCTTTAGTTCTTTTCATTTGTCTCTCTTATTTTGTATCTTTGTATCTTTTTCTTCCCCCTTTTCTTTCTCTTTCGTTTGCTGTCTTTATCTGTCTCCCTTCCATTCTCTCTTTTCCACTCATTCTACCCTTCCTCACTCCCCGCCGGGCAGGTGAGCAGTGAAACCGAAGCGCGGGTTACCATTATGTCTGCAGCCTTGAATTAAAATGCCATATAATGACACAGCTAGGCAGCCTGTATAATTTATGTCCATAAAAATAAAATCATAATTACAGAGGCGCGGACTGCGAAAAGGCGGTAATCATACGGCTGCCCGCTGTGCTCGTTGCGTGTTCCACACGTAGGTATATCGTAGCTTGGGTCGGTCCGAAGAGGGCTGCAAGAGGGACTGGAAGAGGGACCGGCCTGTCGACGGCCTCGTTCGATGTTGTCGTGGCTCCTCTTCTCGTACTACACGACGAAGAAGAGCGGAAGAGGAGAACGACTGGCCATGGGATGCGCATCGACGAATCCAAGAAAAAAAAAAAAAAAAAGAAAGAAAGAAAGAAAGAAGGCTTTATGTGAGGAGACTTTTACGGAATTCGCACGTCTCTCTTCGTTCTTGTCGACATCGTTCCGGCCATTTTCGTCGCCACGAAGCTCGGCCATAATGCGGTGTTAATATCGTTAATAGCGAGTAACAGGATCGCTGCTTAATAATTTCAATAATTTACCACCGTTATGGTTTATAGGATTTTCTTCGAAATTCTCCTCGTTGGATATCGGACGGCCTATATTTTTAAAAGAGTCACTGGTTAACAGCAATTTTTCGTTTCTCTTTATTTTTTTTCTTTTTTTCTTTTTTACCATTCCCTTTAACGTAGGTATTAAAAGATATAATTATTATTTCACTTTCATTATTTCTCGCTCGTTTGCGCGCGATCGTATCTCTCTTCGTAGGAAATATACCGAGTTCGGTACTTTAAACGAGCAATAACGAGCATTCCTCGAATACGATATCCGTCTAACGGCCATTACAAGGAAAATATACTCGACCTACCATTATTAACTTCCTCTTCCTCATTCTCAGAATACAAGGCAGGGCAAGAGGATCATCTCCGTTTGTTTGCCCCGTCTTGGCACGGATTTGCACAGGACATACGAATGGGGTCTTGTTCCGTTTAGGTATACGGCTTCTGATGGATCAATGGACCATGGAACAGGTTAGGTATTGGTCAGTCGTTTTCGATAGTGCTTCGTCCTTTCGATTCTATTTTGAACCCCATAAAGAGAGTTCGAGTACTCGGTGCTTTTTTTTCTCATGCTTCGCCTTATCGAATTCATACAAAAATGCTGTAACATAAAATACGATCGTATTATCGAAGCATACTTTTCATCTACCATATATATTCTAAATGTTCGTGATTATTTAAAAGCGGTAACGTGCAATAAGAAAGACAACATTTCGGCTAAAGCGTATTTGTCGACGATATAAGTCGACGGGGTCCGGAAACCCATCAATTCGAATTTACTTGGCTAGAAGCGTTGTGCGGTTTTCGGATAAACCAAAACGCTTTCTTTCTTCACGGCCTACCTGAATTTTATCCGGATTCTCGACCCTGTTCAAACTTATCTCTCGGCGACAACGTCGGCACCGAAATCTTGAGTTTCTCTGATGCGCTTTGCTCCATCTTTTTTGTCATTTATTTTACGGTTCATCACCTTCGAAAGGGAAAATTAAAGAGAAAGAGAGAGAGAGAGAGAGAGAGATGATCGATTATCGATCGATTGTAAATAACATCCAAGCGATTACTTTTCGGACATTTGATTTTTCTGAGAATATGTCCATTTCCTTTTTTATCTTTTCCGACAATGCGCTTAGAAATCTTTTCATGGTATATATTTATATATTATAAATACAATTATGATATAATTTAATTAGATCACACCAAGATAAATAGATATTCGAACGTTCTTACGCTCTCGATTTACATTCTAATTCATATATCAGCCATTTTATGGGGTAAAGTTCGAGATCGATGTAGAAAATTTATGCTTTCGACGGGACATATTTAGTATTTTACGGGTCGACGCCAATGTTAGCACGCTTAACTAGTGTGAGAAAATCAATCTTTGAAAGAGGGTGCGAAGTACATGAGTCCTCGATAGCTGACTGCTTGTTCATTACCGGCATTGAATCGTTAATATTTCAACGATGCTGAGAAGTCCACTTGATATTATGCTCTTCTTTTTTCTTCCTCTCTCTCTCTCTCTCTCTCTCTCTCTCTCTCTCTCATTTTCTTCTGGTTGTTTTTTCCTTCTCCCTATTCCACCTTTCCAAGTTAGCTCGTAGGAAGGAATCGCTTCAGCTCCGTTTCTCATCGTTGATTCGTAGCGCGAATCGTCATGAGACTCCGAAATGCGAACGGAAAGGCGATGTGAGATCGCGTTGATGAATGCCCCCATTACACGAACACCGCTAGTTACTCCTCGGAGATAAACCGCCTTCATTACTCACTTTCTAGCGTGACCTTATTCCCCTCTCTTCAGTTCTCTCTTCCTCTCTTTTGCTCTCTTACCACCCTTCATCTCTCTTTTTCTCTCTTTTCCACTACCCTGCCTATTAAACTAATGCGAATTAATAACGGCAGCCTTTTCTACTCGATAGCTGCTTTATTATAACAATATCGCGATCTTAGTACTTCATATATTTTGTTTCACGCGGAGGGGTTGAATAATATATATGATTATTACTTCATGAACTTATGTAGTTGAAAAGGGGGTGATCATTTTTCTCTAGGGTAGGCTAAAATTTTTATCTCGCTTCTCCTTTTACCTCGTTCGTTCTTTCGTTTGTTCCGATCATTCGTTAGTCTGAATACGAACGAAATGTTTGGGTAATTCGACGTTAAATCGTAACGAAAGGTTTCAAAAAACGTTTCGTTGTTTACGGTTTGTTAGCTCGCGAACGGTGGTTGGCACTCCATCGAATCGTAAATATTTGTCCTCGTTCGTCAAACGAATGCCATACAGTTAAATTTAACGAGTCACATTACGCCTTTAACGAGGCCTGCGTGCGCTTAATTGGAAATCAAATTAACGGCCGGTACGCGACCGATCGGACGAAATCATATAAATTCGAGCTTAAATGGGAAATCATAATTTAAGCATTCTTTTCCTTTAATTCCTTCGACTAATTTACTTTTGCGCGTATGCACGGGAAACCAGCCTGCACGGTAATGGACGCATCAGGGACAAATTATTATCGATAACATGGTAGAACTTCGAACATTATACGAACAAGGAAATAACGAGAGAAAGAGATGCGATAAATTTGAAAATTGCAATGAGTAAATGCATACGCATTTTCTTTGATCTTTTTTTTCTTTATTATAATATCCTATTGTTAATTTTTACCGCTTTTACGTTTTCATTGCATTAAAAGGGCGTTCCATGTATACAATTATTGTTAATTAGATTGCGCCTTGAAAATAATGACATGAATGAATTCATAACTTCTCGTAACTATTCTTTACGCTTCTGTAATATTCTTTATATTACAATGTAAATAAGAATAAATGAATTTTATTTTTATAAAACTTTATAAACATTCGTTAAAATATTATCAAATTCAGTAAAATACATTATAAATATAAAAAGAAAGAGCATGGTATATTTCGATGAACCGATTATTATCGTTGGAAGGTGTGAATGTCGACGTTTTCGATATCGTAGAGTTGTTAGTGAAAAATATCACAAACATTTGATCAATTGATGTGACGGCGTTGAAGAGAGAGAGAAAGGGACAGAGAGAAAGAGAGATAGAAAGAGAGAGAAAGAGAAATAAAGAGAGAAAGAACAGCACAAAGAGTCAATTTCGGAGCGTACGTTTTTTCGTATGAGATTTTTCATCTGGAATCTAACCGATTGTGGCCCGTTCGATATTTCGAGTTTCATCGTCGATAGAGAAAACGCAGTTGGGTAGAAAAGAGTAGGTTTTTCTCGTATATGCGCAACGTTGTGATACTGTCCTCGTGTAGCACATATTCGTTGGATTCATTTTACTGAAAATGTAGTGCTGTCATCGCGGCGTTATCGCGTATCGCCGAACAGTAAAACGTTTCGGCCGTCCCGCGATAAACCATGAATCCGCAATTTACAGGAAACACGAGTGATTCCTTTGTATAACCACCGTATACGAGAGCATACTCAAACTTTGAAAATTCGAAAAGCGAAACTTAACGCTTTTCATCGTACATAGTCATAGACGAATATGTTCGAATATTTTACAGAATATTATATTTGTAATAAAATTATAACTAATACAGTAATATAAAGATTTAAGTCTTCTATCGTATTTAAAAATAGTCTATATTATTTTTCCAATGGAGATTATTTAAAAATGAATTAAAAACATTACTTTTGTCATACTTATATAAATTTAACATATTAATTCTTATTGTAATATTTTATTTTTTTTTCTTTTTTTTTTTTTTATTTATAGAATACACATATATGAAGATTAGAATGTATCGTTACGTTTAACAATAAAATACGATAGTATAAACGATCATTTAGAAGGAAAGTTGGTATCTTCCATGGAATTCAGATTCCTTCGTTGATTTTCGTCGTTGTCGGCACGTGCGCGCGTGCGAATAATGACCCTGTATACACACTTATGCGGACAGAGCCGGGGATAGCTATTGTCCTGGACGAAGAGAGTAATGTCCTATTGTGAATCCGTTACCATGACGTATCGCCTGTCGTCGGGAAACCGGCGGTTAGTTTATTTCATTTTGGGACGCAGCATACTCCCTTCCTAGTCCGTCGACCATTACCCACTTCACGATGACGTTGAGTCATCATCCGAAAAATAATAGCATCCGACCCTCGAACGATGAGCCATAAGCTTCAAGTCGTATCGATGTCCCTTCGTGGATTTTTCCTCGTCATTTCATGGGCTTGATGATGCCCGATTTTTATCTCTAACATAAGTACTACACTTAATCCTTTTTAGCTAATAAACCAAACGAAGTTAAGGGATAATTTACAGCTTATACTTATTGTACTTGCTGTAATTACGTTATATGTTTATTACTTTTTGATGAATAATTTAATACATAGATAAAAGAATAAAAAAGGAAATGTTTTGAGATTGAATCTTTTATTTTAGAAATTAATTAAATGTTATATATTATGTTACGTAATATAACGTGTTGTTTTAACATGTTATACATGTAATGAAATGTATTACGTTACACTAAATGACAAGGCAACATGAAATGTAATTTAATCGACATACGAAGAGTAATTACAATTACTAGTAATTAATTAAAAAAATAAACGTATCTCATCGAGGTTTATTATTAGTCGTCGAGCTAAAATCAATGATATCGATACACGATAGTTTGGCTGTAGGTATCGGTATCGCTAGACGTTTGGCTCGATCTCAAAGCAATGTCGTCGAAGTGGAAGACAAGCAACACGGTTGTCGTAATTACGACGAGCTCGACGATACAGAGTAGAACAAGATATCGATCGATTTCTAACATTTCATCATATTCCGTAATACCATAGATGTTGTTATGGACTAATTAGCCGGTAAGTGTGCTCCGTGCAATGTTGATAAATGTATAAAATGAAAAAGAGAGAAAAAGAGAAAAATAGGATGCTCTCGTTGAATGTCTACTTTACATTAATTCAATTCAGTGCTCCATTTACAATTTTATTTAATTCCTTGTTGTAAAATATTTTACTTTCATTAACGAACATTTCCTTTTCCTACTTTATCCCTTTTATAAAAAGAAAAAAAAAATTAGATTCATTGAGATATCTCGCATGCTAATATTTATATATATATATATATATGGATATATACAACGTGTAAAAAGGATTGTAAGTTTAAGATGAAGAAAAAGAGAAGTGAGTTGCCATAAAAGACTTATCATCGATCCCGTCGTAATCACTTTTCCCAGTGGGTTGGAAATGCTCAGAGTTCCTTCCGCCGCAGAATGGTGGTGCCTTTGGTGGGCGGGAAAGTAAATCAAACTAGAATTACCGCCTGCTTAGCATACGGACCGAAGTCTCGCCTGGAACACACGAGGGGGAAGAGAGAAACCGACATCGTCGACGACGACGACCGACGACGAAAAGGAGGGGAAGGAGGATGAGGAGGGGTAAAGGAGGTGGTGGCGGAGGACGACTACGACGAACGTGGAAGGCAACCAGAAATAATATCGCCATGAATACAAGAGTGAGCGCCATTACACGTAATTGTGATCTATAGGTGTCATATATTACGCCGTCGACGACGTATAAAGGGCGTTCAGACTCGCACGCGTAAATCCCTGTCTCCTCATACCTACCCCTCTCTTTCCCTCTCTTTCTCTTTCTAACTGCTATATACCCCTCTGCTTTTCTCATTCTCTCTCTCTCTCTCTCTCTCTCTCTTTTGTACGCGTTCGATCTCTTTTTACGACTACCCTTCTCATTCTATCTTCTTCTCTTTTTCGTTGCTCTCAAATCATTCCAAGTGAAATATTTACGCGCATAATCAACCCATATATAATAAAGTAGCCTTTTCTTTTCCTCTCTTACCTTGTCACGGAATGCTTTATGCTCTTTTGTCCTATCCACTCTTGGCATTTTGCGAGCCAGGAGAGAAAATCGATTTGACCGCTTTACACTCCGGAAATCGACGCGGAATAACCTTTTTTTTTTACATGCATATTTACATATTTGTGTGAGTTTGCTTATATGTGTAAGCTTTGTGAAAGGGCGATAAGGCGGAAAATTTATACAAATGTTTGATGGTTTGCATGTACATGCGGCACATTTCTTTGTTTTTTTTCTTTTTTTTTTTTTTTTGTTAAGTAAAGATATATACCGTGTAGATATAATTTTAGAACGGTAATTTCACATCGATTTAGATTATTTATCATCCACTTCAATTATAATCTAACTTATTTTAATCTGACTAGGACAGATTTATTTCATGTGCTTTTTTGAAATTTCAAAGTGCACGGTCGTAGAAACGTAATTGAGATGAAAACGGAAAGAAAAAAAGGATAGAAATGACAATGAAATCAAAAAAATACGTCATCGAGGTAGCACATATTCGAAAAATATACACGACCTCGTCACGGGTATCGTGAAATAGTAATGGACGTGCTTCAGAAATTTCGACGATTTACGAGCTGGTGAAAGCCAAATGCGAGCATATGAGCAAATAAATCAAGCGATTCTCTCAATGCATTCTCCCCGGCTACATATAGAACAAAAGAAAGAAAAAGCAAGAGGACGAAAGGAGAAGTCAAGGCAAGAGAATCGAATCGAAGCTGATCCGTTCGATTTCGAGGGCACGCGCGATTAGAGCGCGTTCGACGTAGATTATTTACAGCGTTACCATTGAACGTACAAGATTGTTCCGCACGAAGGCTCGAGGGGGTTCTTTTCCACGCTTGAAAAGCAATGTGCACGCGCGAAAGAGTAAATCGATCTCCTGTGTAGTAAAGCTCGAAGCGCTCCGACGACTCTTCGAACATTTCGATACTTGAAACGTGATTCAACGTGTATGTATTGACGTACTTGTATATATGCATCTTTGTACTTATATGGATATGTGCAATACACGTAAGTACACGTACAATGGTGGTTTTCCTCTTTCTTTCTCTCTCTTTCTCTCCCTTTCTTTTTCTTTCTATCGTTGCACTCCTTTGTAAGAGGAGACAGTGGCAAAGGGTGGACGGGGGAAGAAGGGTAGAAAGGCAATATTACGTATCGCTGTGATGTATCGTCCACTCCGTGCCTGGATTCGTCACGGTACGTTACGCACCGACCGCTCGGCAAGAATAAAATCATTGTTGGTAAGTGATTAATGATCGTGTTACGAGGAAGCAACGAAGCGCGCTTCCTTTCTTCTCTCTTGCCACGGCGAACGTCGCCCGTCGTAAACTTTGTGACATATTTACCACGATCGATTCTACTCTCGGCCCTTTTCCTGCCGCACGTAATCGAGGAAAATTGGACGACCGCAAGAGCCGTTTATTAAGCGCTTCGTTGAATTTCGATAGGTATCATTTTTGTTTTCTATTCTGAAAAAAGTCAGAAAGAGAGAGAGAGAGAGAGAGAAAGAGAAGATTCGAAAAAAGCCGTACCATTTATAAAATTGTTTACTTACCTCGTATTCTGTCTTCTTTTATCTTATATAAGTTAGAATTTTTATTAATGATCATAGAATGATGAAATTTTATTAAATTTTCTAATTAGGATATTATTAGGGAGAATTATAGAAATTGGAACGTTATTAATGACACGAAAGAGAAGACGCTATCTCTCGGGAGTTAATTATCGGTGCTCGGGAAGGAATATTTATGAATCATGGTAGTAGCTCGGTGGATGTTTGATGGATTTTATGCGAGGCAAGAGGCAGACGTTTGGCTATTTTAAAATCTAAATCGAAAGGCCGAGGCAGTAGTGGTGATGTTGGTAGTGGTTTCTAGTATAGTACGGAATAGTATAGTACGCGAACTCCATTTATAAAAATCAAGATCGATATCTTGTGAAAAATACGCGAGAGCGAAAAATACGATTCATGCATCACTTGTCCCTTCTGATATCGCGAAACGTTCGTCCGAAGGTCTTTTCTTTCGTAACACTTCGCGGATAGTTTATCAGAGTCGACCATTTGAAAATATTTCGGCGAGTTCGATCGGTACGTTGAAAGAATTTTTGGTTTTTAACAGATCGAATGATATAAAAGTCAATGATGTTATATAAATTTTGTTTATATAAATTATGTTCATTAATATTTAAATTAATCGATATATTCTAATAGAAACAGATTAAAAAGTCGTACGATTATGATTCCTTTTTTTTATCGTTTTTCTAAAAAATCTATAAAAGATTCATTATATGCACATAATCGTCGATTTGTATAAAATCAAATCGACCGTCAACGGATTAAATGACAATAGTTAAAGAAAAATCCATGTTCGTTATGCACGCGATATACCTACGTTTGTTAAAAATGTACCGATAAATTCATTCGCTGGATAGCATACGCTCTTTTTCGTATCTTCGAAAGGTGCCCTGGGAGCACGAAGGTTTAACAAATATATGTCGGAGTTATTGCGATTCCGTTGAGAGAGAGAGAGAGAGAGAGAGAGAGAGAGAGAGAGAGAATGAGAGGTATAGCGGGTTGGGGGGAAGGAGAGAGGCATTAATGATTGAATCGTAGACGGCTCGCCGATCGTATCTCAGCAACGGCAACTCCAATCTACACAATTTATCAACGTACGGGGCTCGCCCTGTGCTTCTTTCAGATTGATGTTACTATAACAACACGTCGGTTATTCATTGTGCGCCCGGCAGTGCATTAATCAAGCCCTCGCTCTGACATCAAATACAAATGATATTTTATAGCGTCATAAATCTTCGCCGACTGTCACCGTTTCGTGGGCGTTCGCTGCGAACACGTCTCTTGGGGGCGCCCCTACTCTTGTCCTACGTCCTGTATCTTCCTGACAGCCCTGGTTAGCTGTCCGACCCTTGCTTCATCTTCGAAGCCCCGTTTAGTTTGACGCGTTACGGATCTCAAAGTGATCTTTTTTCTTCATATTTTTTTGTTCTTTTACTTTTTATTTCTTTTCTTCAATCAATTCCATCGTCGAAGTCAGTTACGTGCTTCACAATCAATTTCGAATTCTCGTTTTGCACGATAGTTCCAACGATCGTAAATATGCTATATGAGAGCGCGTGCGTATGTATCGCGTCGATTAATATCGAGGATAAATATTTTTTATACGCGACAATGCAATGCCATTGTAAAGAATTATGGTCATTGCTACCGCGACACAATTGTTATTAAAATAGTTCAATTAGTAACGTCAATATTTGTTAATGGTATCATTTACCTACAAAATGGTTTTGCTCTCTCTCTCTCTCTCTCTCTCTCTCTCTCTCTCTCTCTTTCTCTCTCTCTCTCTTTCTCTCTTTCTTTCTCTTTCTTTTTCTCTCTCTCTTTCTCTCTTACGGAAATCTTACGATTATTTTAAAATTAATTCAAATGAAAACGATTATTATTTATTTAATATTCTATCTTGAAAGAGAAGTATGCGGTAAGTTACATTTGCTGCCATCTAACTGCGACCACGTGGAACAGGACGAATCATCGTCGGTAAAATCTAAATCGATGAAGAAAAAACATCGACCTTCCTTTAATGTTGAAACAAATTTTCCTATTGATAATTTCCTACTGCATACTGATTATTGAATAAAAAGAATTATTAGCAATTAATATCGAATCGATAATCTCACCGTTTAAAATGTTTAACATTTTTTATCATTTCATTAACTATGCATTTTATATAAGTACATTTTCCCCACACAAGAATATATAAATAACATAGTATAATATAACAAAAAAAAATGTTAATATTCAATAGAAATTCAAATTAGATCGATGTTTGCCAGAAGATTTGAATATCTGATAATACTTTTTCTAATAGTTACCAGCCAATCTTAAACTCGCTTTTATGGAGGATAAAATGGTACTCCTAACGCGAGCAAGCAGTGGATATTGAAAAGTCGAAGGGTTGGCGAGTTTAGAGCGAAATAATCGGTACTTGCGAGGTTAAAATCGCGCAGGAAAATGTTCACGAATGAGAGAGGAGCATCTGGCTCGGACATCAAATAAGAGTGAATGAGAGAGAAAGAGAGTTAGAAGAGGGGTGGGGGAGAGAGAGAGAGAGAGGAAGAGAGAAAGAGAGAGAGAGAGAGAGAGAGAGAGGGAAGGTGAAGATTTGGAAGAGGAAAGAGAAAGACTGCCGCCGGAGGTCATATCCGTCATGTCAGTCTTGGTAATAAGTTTGAAATCCACATCAAGCGATTAATAATGCTTGAGCGATTTACAAAAAGGTGCTGTATTGTATCACGAGTTGAAGGAGAGAGAGAGAGAAAGAGAGAGAGAGAGGGAGAAAGAGAGGATGAGAGAGAGAGATGGAAAGAGAGAGAGAGAGAGATAGAAAGGGAGAGAGAGAGAGAGAGAAAAGTTGTTGTTGAGCTCGCCGAAGGCTGTCGAGGCACGGAGGCCATGTTTGCTGTCAGTAACAAGTCCCAACCGCTTCGGCCATGGCTGCGGTGCGTTTGTACCTTTTGCAAATAATAATTCTGCGGTTCTCTCCTCCGTTTTTAGAGTGCGAGAGAACGATAGACGTTTGCGTCGAGCGCATGGCAAACGGGTCAATTAATTTATCGATAAACGCTACGCACACCCGGGAGAATTTATTTCAACGAGCTAGCAAGCGGCAGACCGACCGACTGGCCGCCACACTCGTCGTTACCTGTCACCCTTTATAAATGATGCGGATTACGAATACATTTAACGATTATGTCGCACGCTCGCACCCGCACGTAGTTACTATCAGCCGAGTAATCATTCCCTTTGCTTCCTTTATTGCTATCTCTTACCTTTGGATTCAAGGTGTACACGCAACTTCCGAAAACGTCTTTTCTATGCCACCATATATCTTTCTTCTATTGAACGCATATATTCACATCTTATCGCTTTATCGCCAGATTTAAATGACCACGGTTGGGTATTAATTCTTATGAATTTACGATATATTCTTCAACAGTTTTTTTTTTTTTTTTTTTTTCTGACAAAGGCTACATTAATCGAGACATTTATAATGATAAATACAAGTGTTATTATGAAATCGTATCGATTACAAATTTGAAATATTCGATACGCAGTTGTAAATCGATGGGATTATTTTTTATTTGTTTATTTTTGTAGATAATTTCGAAATGGATTCTTTATTTCCTTGTTAATTAAATATATAGAAAGAGAAAGAGAAAGGAAGAAAGAGACAGTACGATATTTTTATTACCAATGTTACAATGTAAGACGAGTCAGGTTATACAAATCGTTATCCTGTGCGATTTGAACGAGCTTAGTATGAAAATACATAAATCACTGAACGGTAATGAATGTGTGCGAAAGAGCTCACGTGGTTCCATTCACCTAGAGAACGTGGTCGATAATGACGAAGATACCAGTGGAAGATTTATTAGATGTTTCTATATGTGTTTACGTATATATGCACATATACACGTTCACATTTTCAACCACATGTATTAAAAACATACGAACACGAAGAAAGAAGATGGAAAGGGAAAGAGAGACTTATAGATATACGTGGGTATAGGGAACGAAAGGAAAGCTCGTTAGTCAGGTTTTGAGTTACACACTTGATATGGACGTCGGCTTCAATTCGTTTCGTTACCTAATTATAAAAGGTGAAGCCCGGCGGGCTTAGTCGCGGCCGCGATTTTAACTTCCGAAGCGTGCTCATAACATCCCCTTGTACCTTCATCTCTTTCTCTTTTTTCTTCTCTCACCCTTTCGTCATGTGCACACTGATTTCATAAATTATTCAAATCGGTCGTAGTAAACGAGAAACGTAGTAAAGGAGCAAAGTAAAAAAATTAAATTTTTCATTTTGTTCCATTCCGTTTGTTTATCGTTATTAATCCCTCAAAGATAGAAAAACTTTGTTCATTCACTGTTGGTATCTTTTCTATTGTAATAATATTTTGAATTTGTAGCGTATATAAATATTTATATATATATATATATATTTTTTTTCGTGTTTGGATCTCTGTATAATTTAGATGAACAAAGAAACGAACGACATCTTGTTCAAGCTGAAAATGAAAGAATCATTTTGATTTCTATCTTATAATTTTTTCTTTCATTCTCGGTCATTTTAAAACATGAAAGATAACAATTGAATCAATTTCTTAACCAATTTCTATTCAATAATTTAAAAATAGTTAATTAATGTTTATATTCTTCTCACTTTTTCCAAAATTATTCAGTATTACTCGATTTAATGTGAAATCATCGGATTTCTCATGTATGGTTGCTTTTGATCAATTTCCACATTTATTATTTAAGTTAAGTTAAGTTAAGTTAATTAACACATTTCGTTAGGATTTTCGTTAGAAATTAAGAAGTATTTACTTCCTTTCACTTTCTCTTTCTCTCTTTTTTTCTCTTTTTTCGATATTTCTCGTAATTAATCGAGCCGGACTTTTATCATGATTCCGACAAGTCTCGGCGAAAGTTCTTGAACGATCGCTCGTCGGATGGCCGACCTACGTGGGATGAATTATGACCGTATAATTTATCCCGACGCGTCGCTACGTTTAGAGCTTGCACGCGCGCGCTCAGCTGGCAAGAACGAATGAGCAAGAGAGAGAGAGAGAGAGAGAGAGAGAGAGAGAGAGAGAGAGAGAGAGGGAGAGAGAGAAGGATCGGCACTGAGAGCTATGAAACTCTCCGCGCAGGGTAAACATATGGTAATCAGGCGATTTGACTCATCAAGGCTCGGCTTTGTAAATGGCACGGATGTCCTCCGTAATTTATGTGACACGGCTCGTAAGTGCGACCGAGCAGCGAACGGGCGAGCGCGCTCACCTCCACGCACTATCATTAAATTCAATAAGAGCACGAGCTACGTACCTTGCTGTACTTACATATACACATATATGTATGTACCGACATAATATATAGGTATGTGTAGAAAGAGAGAGATAGACATAGAGACATGTAGTCTATACGTTGAACGTACATCATTTTGAGAGAGTAAACCAGCAATTTTGCGCGTCCCGATTTCATCTTGTTCCGGTGAACATCGCGGTAAGCAATCGTATTGCTTCGTCCTTTGTCACTCTACCCTCTTTCTGTTCTCCCTCGCTCTCTCTCTCTCTCTCTCTCTCTCTCTCTCTCTCTCTCTCTCTCTTTCTCTTTCTCTGTCCCTTGAACATGAAAATAAAAAATATAGTGAAACCGATCTAACTCGCTAGAACACCGAAGCGGATCGTAATTCCGCTCGTATATCTCGTTGAGTTGAAACAGGGTACTAGGAAGAGGAAACGAACTGTATCCTTTTTCACGAGCGTAGAAACGGCTTGAAATGAGTCGACGAAAGCGCGGCACCACCCGTTGAGAGGTTCGTGTGAGCGTCACTCGTACGATGCATTATGAATACAAATTAAACGTTGATCATGCTAATATGCTAATTATTTTTATTGATCTACGTGTAATTACAGAAATTAGCAACGAGATTACGAGATAATAAGAGCCTTGTAAATATGTAAAATGTTAGAGAGTGGCTATCCTGGATTTTAATGTCCATTCTTTAACGTTATATTAATGAGCGTGTAATCAAGAATGAGCAGACGCTTAAGGCTGTACATCATTCTGGGTTTTATAATGCTTTACGCAAACGATGAGTACAGGTGTAATTCATGATCGATTTTCATGAACAAAATCTCATTTCAAAAATAAACTAATATTCAAACAATAGTATATTTCCTTAAACATTACATTGCATATAAATATAAAATAATTTTAATTTAATATTTCAACACAGTTAGGTTTTGAACTCGGAATCAATGCTTTCGCGTAATACTTACAAAAACAGACTTTTGACCGACTTTGAGGGTTACCGGGTCAGTCTTCTTTTTCATTCCGACTAGTACATATGAAAGGTCTCTCTATCTAAAAATGAAATACTTAAAAATTAATACTTCTAATAATTTCATAATTATTTAAATAAAGTTTAAAGTACATGGAGTAGAATAAAATACTATTTAAATAATATTACATTCGCTCGACCACTATACGCGTTCGTAAATACGCGTTGAATGTAAAATAATCTTAATTTAAAATTTTAATACTTAAAGATATTGATCTTGCGGTTGTTGGCTACACATAATGTCAACAAAAACATACTTTTATCTGAGTTTATGTTTACCATGTTAGTTTCGTTTTGCATTCTGATGAATAAACATCGAAGCTCTCTCTGCATCATTTTTTGATAAGATACTCGTCGTGCAACAACAACCAAGGCTTAAGGTAAATATATTTTTATATCAAACATTTTAAATATTTTCAATAGTTTCTTATTATAACGATGATATTAACAATTTTGTTTTTATATTTCTGTTTTAGAACTTTATTGCAATTGCGCGCATAGCAACGATATAATCGAATGTTTGTATCGCTAATAATGAATTCTCGGTTAACTCATATTACCATGAGAATGCCGGGAACGCGAATTTTAGAGTAAAATCACTGTTATTCTAACAGTCACATGATTGTTCATGAACGCGATTAAAACTTCTACCGTGGGCTTCGTTTTATTGCTCGAAATTTCGATTAGAAAATCGCGAATGCGGATATTAGAATAGAGTCACTGATAGTCCGTGTATCTCTAGATGCAGCAACTTCCACGTGGTGAGACCTGGATCGGTATTACTTGCGATATATCGAAATATTTATTTAGATTATATAATGCAAATACTACCGGGTAAATGATTGCATATATTTTCATGTTTTCTAAAATTTTTACTACTTGATAGTAAATACTTGAACATAATATATCTCAGTTGAACATGCGTAATTATATTTTAATAAATATAATTAAATGAAATGGCATGATAAAATGTTTTCCTTTTTTAAAAATGTATCGAAAAATTCTAATTACTTTATTCTTGTTCCTGATTTATTTTAATATCTTCTAAACACATTGTTTTTAATTTTTATGTGGAAGTAAAATAATCTTTCTATTGGATTAAATATAGAAAGGATCCTTCTATATTTGATTGGGTAAATAGATCACGCGATATAGTTAAGATTACCAGTTTTTCGCGCATCTTTCTAAAAGGCATTGAACGCGATTTAGATTAAAAGAATAATAATATTCAAGTAGAGTTATCGTTAGATCGTGGATTTTTTAACTACTTCCATATGGTGAGATCGAAGTAGTATAACATTCGATAGAATATAAACAGGACTTTATTGTTAGATATTCTTTTAATAAACTTTCAAATTTTTACAAATATCGCGAACTAATTAAAAATTGTTTAAATCGAATTTTATAATGAACAGAAATCTTATGAATTATATTTCTATATAATAGAATATAAAACCTTTCAATTTTTTGAGATATATAATTATTCTTTTATTTAAGAATAAATCTTATGAAACCAGCAACGTCATTCGCCAACAATAAATTAGATACAAATAAGTATAATAAAGTTGTGAAGTAAATGTTAATCTATGTATGCTTTGTTCTATAACTTTTTAATTTATTTAAGAACATTGCGAAGGTAAATATAAAAATATTTTTGCTAAGTTTAGAAATGAAATATTAATAACCTGTGTATGAATTTAATCGTAATTTTAATCGTATTATACAATATAAGTATATATTTGAATTGTATGATGGTCTCTATTTATATTAGCAGAGTTTGTTAATTTGTTTAAATGAGGTACTTTCATAATATATGATTTAAAACATGATGTTACGTATCGTATTAACAAGTCGCACTTTTATAATTTCCATTCTCATCAATGAAGCAATTTAATTACAATGATTACAACAACTCTTCATACTTAGGCATTATTCATATAACATCATGTGAAAATTTTCTATGAGAAAACGTAGATCATATTTTTTTTATATATAGTATTTTTTAACATAATTTTTTTCTATAGCAAAATATTTTGCTACTGTCGATAAAATAGCGTTTCAGCTATAATAGTTGACCGCTATATTCTCTAGTTTTTTCAATTTTTTCTTTTGAGTTGCGTTTAGATTGCGCTACGTTTCATTTCTAGTAGTTTATCGGTAAGGTAGGATTTCATCTAAACATCTTGGTAAGGACAGATATTATTATATAACAGTTAAAATTATAATTACAAATTTTTTGTATAAGTTTCAATTAATATTTTTAATACAATAGTCTTTCGAAATATAAAAAGTATTTCTCTTTACTTAGCATAACGTCTGTAACCTATTTATGATCATGTAGAGAACTACCCTTTGTTGGTATTCAAACATCAATACTTTATATTTATTCGTTAATTTTTATCCGATACCAAGTTTTTGATAAAAAAAAAAAAAAAAAATAAAAATCTAAGAATAATAACATATGGAAATTTAAATTTTCTGATATTTGTATACGTCATATTATTATATAGATTTTTTTATTTTTGTAATTTTATTTCTGCAACTGAAATTGTGAAAAATGTATTTTAGTTTTACGTAAAAAATGTAATGTACATGTTTAATCTAACATAAGATTTATATTTTATTTGCTTATACCATTGTAAATTTTGCTTTATTCCGTTTTGTAATTACATCGTATTTATCGAATAAAATGGTCAAATTCGCAAATAAATGAAAGGAAGCTTTCGATGTGTTGATATTATGAATAACATATTATATAATAATATAAATTGCATATACTGACAATGAGATAATAGTGGTTATCTGGATGCATGGAAATACATAATATTATTTAATGCGAAGTCAAATAATTGTATTACATTTTTTGAAGGCAGATTCTAATGAAAGGAAAAAATGTCGATCGTATGTATAATGAAATTTGAAAATCATTAATCATATAAAAATAATTAAATGAAAGGAAAATGGGTATTAATGATAATTACTTTAGATATATCGTAAGAACTGGCCTTTGTCAAATTATCATCCTAAACATGTCTATTAATGTCTCCGATTGGATTATGCGAAAAAATCGTCGAATTATTTTTTCTTACATCCTCATGATTCGAATCCCGTTTGCCTTTTTACAAAAGCAAGTGATTTATATTAGTATTAATTTCCTTTCAAATAAAAGTCTATAAGAATACTAAGAGAGATCGTTGTTACCAATTCTAAGCAGCAAATTCCTCAAACGATATTTACATTGTTTCCAAGGTTACTTTGATACTTTTAATCTCGAAAGTTTGAATCCATTCCGTAAAAAAACGACAATTAATGACAAAGGAATGAAGTAGTACGTGATTGATAATAAGAAGTACTTGTATCTAATTTTTAAGGTTTGTAAAAATCTTATGAAAGTATTACTATCATCGTTCACATTCTTCAGAATTCAGTCAAGTACGCACGAGAATAAAATCCGTGGAAAAAGAGGATGGAAGATTGGAATAAACGTTGAGTATTTACTTTGTAGTGGCATCTCTACGAATATTTGCAAGAATATTTTCGCGATATTTGGTCGGAGTTCGTGTCTCAAGAAACGATACCTATGACATGCGTGAGAAACCGAACGGACGTTTTCTCGCTCGATTTCCCATTATTACTTTACATGCGAAGGAGTTCGAAAGGAAAGCCTGTCGAAAGCCGGAAGCATTTTTCCGACGTCTTACGCTTCAAGAAGTTTCCCATCTGTATTTGTCCCGCTATAAATCGTCGACGCTTGCCACAGCTGTATCTCGCGTACCTATGTACCTACATAGCCGCCTGAGTAATGTCTTACCCGCGCGTTTTCAAGGAAAATCAATTGGGATCTTCGTAGGAGAGCGAGTGAGAAAAAAAAAAGATAAGAGAGAAAGAGAGAGAGAGAGAGAGAGGGAGAGGGGAAAAAATACGTCGGTTTCGGATCGATGTTCGGTTCGGTCGTAACTTTATATCGATATAAATTTAAAGACCATCCTGATCGTAATGCGTTGCGCGATGCTTTAATGTACGTGTATAGGTTTATTAAACTTCCGTCGGTATTATAACTTTTTTTTCTTACGAGATAGAACTTTTTATATAATTCTCTATCCAGGTAAGTAGAAAGCCGCGTAATGATAATAAAAATGGTAATAATAATCTTTTTATTGCTTTAAGAAGTAAAGCTAGTATGAAGGAAGAGACTCTTGGTGTTGGTGTAATAAACTGGTAGGACAAGATGATAAAACAATCGATCGGAATGAGATTAAAATCAACGGGTAAGGAAAATGGTCCATCTACGAGATGCGATTTAGAGAAAAATTCTGAGGAGAGTATATAGGAAAGAAGCATCAAAAGACTCGATCGAATAAACGTTCGATATGCATTTAACTCGACTATTGCTCGACTAGGAAAGGGAAAACGAAGTGCGGCGGCTTGCGTGGAACGTGATAGGTAGGAATATGTTTCGACATTTCTCAGAAGAGGAACTATCGACAGGCCGATCACGTAGCTCAGCAAATCTCGACTGATAGAAGCGTGCGCGTGAGCTCGTTCGCGTTCGTTGCATGGCCTCCATGCCGCTCAAGTAGTTCAGTTGGGAATACACTGTACCTATTCCTTCCTTCCTTCCTTGCTTGCTTGCTTGCTTGCTTCGGAAGACGTCCGACAGTTCGACTCTATCGCGAAAGAGGGGCCGTGTCAGCGGGATTTAGGATAAGACGCGTGTTAGCAGGCTGCACGGCATCGAAATTTTCACCTCTGGGAGTCGCACTTTGCTCGAAGAACCATATCGCACATGCATGCTAACCATTTCGCTAACTGGCTCTTCCAAAACGTTGTAAAAATGATTCCGCAAATCGTCCTGATAAATCTTCTTTTAAATATTCATGGAATTCGAGTTTTTCATAATCTTTCTCGCAAAGAGAAATTTCTATTATTTATGTTTTATTAAATTCATATACGAATAGTTCCATAGGGTGTTACTCTAAAAAGAGAGAAGAAGAGAGAATCGTTCCTTTAGGAGAAAGATTGGGAACAGTAGATATATCGATTCATTCAATGAAAGTTTGGCCTTCTTCGGTACTTGATAGCTTTTCGATATATCTAAGTATATATTAGAAGCATTTATGTTTTGATCGCTTTGATAAGTACCATATAGAAATTTATCTAACCTTTTCACAAATTCACATTTTCTGCGGAGCTTTTTTTTTCAAAGATATACATGTGTATGAAAAAAAGTGATTAAAGCTTTTCCTGAGAACTTAATCCCACAAAATTGCTAATTATCTGTTTGTTATTTTATTGGTCCATCTATGTACACATATATATATATATATATGTGTGTATGTGTGTATATATTCCGGTTGACGGTGGCAAAGTAGTTTGGTAGATAGCAAAGTACGTCAGCCGTTAGCTTTTATAGGAAAGTCATTAGCCTCGTTGCTTGTGAGTATTACAAAAAACAAAATAGAAGAAAAAATTAAAAAAAACTTACATGCATGTAGAAAGAGTCATCACCATAACCACATATCGAGTCTCACTTCTGTGGAAGTTTAGATAAATGACAGCTCGTTACGAAGTAAATTCATACAGTACGCCATTTTCAAGAATTTTAAAAATCTCTGATCTAACTGTAATTACGTATTATCAATAACATTAATTATACAACAGATCTCTTTCCTTTCATTATTTTTCTTTCGCAAATAAAATTTCTCGTAGAGTTGACGGTATCTAAAAAAACTGGGAGAATACATTCGTACAATGTTTATCATTAAAAAATTTACTTAACATTATGAAACAGTTATAAAATTGGTGATTTTCTGCAGCGCTCGTCAAAGGACAGACAATCAGGATAGAGCAGTTTATTTGATATCGGACCTTACTGTAGTTACTAATAGAATGAAATTTATTCCGAACATAACGAGAATTGGCTAATCCGAGGACTGGTGCGATTAGGGTCATCGCGATTTATTCAAGCTCGTATTATGTCGAATATTTCATTGGTTCGTTGGAAAACAGATTTGTGATATATGTTATAATATATACACGCGTGGATGATAACTATTTTGAAGGACATAATCTCGGAATTAAGCGAGTCTCTTTGATGAGTTCGTTTGCTAATTATAAAAGCACCAAATTATCGAGGGACGAGTACGGCCAGCCGCCCAGCAAAGATCTGATCCACTGAAACGAGAAATGAGCGAGAAATGACCTGGTCCGCGGATACTACATCCGGGACAATAGTTTGCGGCCCAGTAAGAATAAACAAAGTTTGTCGCTATCTGACAATAGGGGAACGCGATCGATAGCCGAATGATACTCCGTTCAACAATAGTAATTAGACAGATTGCGAGCTGCACTGTTTTGGGCATTGAGTTCGGCCCTTGTTAGCAAAAGCTTCTTTCCCTTCCTTTTTCTGTCTTTCTATGAGCTTTATAAAGGATGCAGTAACCACATCTAATTTAATTACAGTCGCTGCGCAGTCTACTTTGTCATAGAATCAGAAGCGAGCCTGTAATTAATTTGAGCATCCAGGCGGTCACAGGCTCTCAACCATTTTCTGTGAACGACTCAACCTTTTACCTTGTCCCTTTCCACTCTGTATACTTTTCTTTCTCTCACACTCTCTCTTTCTTTAGCATTCTTTAGTTTCATAAGACTATTACTAAGTGTCTTCATAATATTCAACGAACATTTATTTTTATTCTGACCGATTATGTACGTGAAATCTTTATTAAATGTAGAAATTTGTATAAATTCAAAAAATTGAATGGTTTCAGGATATCTTTCTGAATCTACTATAAACGAAAAGCATCGCATTCAATATATTCCAAATTTTGCTTCTAGAGTAGTTCTTGTACAAATTTTTACACCCGACTTCTTCTCCCTTTTTCTTTTTTCTCTTACTCTTTCGCCGTTCAAATGCATATGCGTTATTCCCCGTCCCTCGCATATCTCTGTCTTTATTTATTTATTTTGTTTTTCATCGTTCCTTTCTCTATTGTGCATCCACCCCGTCCACTCTCGTTTCACTTGCTTCGTTCTTTCCCTCTCTTTTTATCAGTATTTCTGATTTTTTATTGGACCTTTTGTTTGTACTTCGCTCTATCCCAATCGTTTGCATGGAGACGTCAATAGTGATAGTTGAATTGTTAATAAAAAGCATATATATATATATATGTGTTTACATATATACTTATATACGTTTAAATAAAAAAAAAGAAGAAGAAAAAAATGCGGTATCTCAACAGTGTCTGTAAATTTACTAAATATTTATCGAGTTTCAGTGGCTACGTGTCTACTCGTGAATACAAATAAAATATTGTCGTATATTTATATATCGCTTGTTAGCCTTATTTGGAAAATACCAATATGTTCTTCACACGAAGACATTTTTTTCCTTTTAAGAATATTTAATTTGTCAATTATTACTAATTGTAAGTTTTATTTTTTTCTAATAGTCCATATTTTCATTTTTTTTTCTCGTCGTCGATAAATTTGCTCAATATCGGAAAAATTTAGGAAGAAGTAAGAAGAAGTCCAAAAAGAATGTATGTGTATAGGAAATGATAGTTATAAATCATAGATTACGTATATATGTATGTATGTAATAACCGAGAAACAGTTTCTAGAGCGGAGGATTCACGTAAACGTGTTTTAATCCGTATCGTGTTTATTGATTTAATGTCTACGCCTGGTACGTTTTCTCGGGGTTTTACCAGCGGCTCTCTATCTTCGATTCGTGTAAAATATTGAAAAAGAAAAAAAAGTAGTCTCGAAGTTATCGGCCAACAACAACCCTCTCTCTCTCTTTCTCTCTCCTCCCCTCCTCCTATTTCTCTCTCTCTCTCTCTCTCTCCCTCTCTCTGTCTCTCTCTCTCTCTCTCTCTTAGTCAGAGCTTAATCTTTAAATCTTTCGACGCCTAGAGGTTCGGATTTTCCGATAAAGAGACAAAAGGGAGCGTGAATATCGGGAGCGATTCGATCGAAAACCATCGATGATGTATGTGAAATTATCCTATCGATTTCTAAGAAATTAATTAAATCTACAGACTGCATTATCAGAGTTATAATAGTTAGTTTACGGTGTAATTAAATTAAGATAAAACAAAAAAACCGCAAAGAATAGTTGACAATGTTATTCTAGATTCTATTATTCAACTAAATTATTAAAAATCTTAAAAGAAGTCTATTTAATCATTCGAAAGTTTCTTTATAAGAGAAAATCATATTATATTTTGTCTGTATATCATTTCTACCACGAGCCGTTCGTTTTGTCTCACGAAGGTACTTTATCGAGATTATGTTCTGAATATCGTTTAATTAAAACTTCATTCGTAGCTTGTCCGATATTTTTGCCAGCTGAAAGTATTTTAAAAAAGTACTTTAAAGGTCTTTTAAAAGTCTCATCGACCTATGCATGTACATACGTGCGCAAACCATGTAAAGTTAGCGTGTAGATGTATACATAGACATACATACATATATATACATACATATACATACATACATATATATATATATATATATATATATATATATATATATATATATATATGTATATAAACGTAAGTAAATCGAACAACATACCGAACCTAATCGAAGCGGATTTTATTTTTATTATCTGTTCTATTTCGATGATCTGAATTCTTTGATATAATAGGTAATATCGTCCGTCCAGTATCAATTCATAGGTTATGAATTTTTTTCGAGATCCACACCCTTCGACGGATCGAAAGTCGCATCATAAAGGGAACATTGGATGCGTAGCTCGTGACAAAGAGCAATCCAAAGATAATAGTCCATTCACGAGAACGATCTATCTCTGCACGAACGCTCGCACACGACCCTTTTCTTTGCATCCCAACCCGAAAATACCTTTCAATCTCGGGGCTCTGATGTGTTTGCAAAAAGAATGCTTCCAGAGTGGCATTTCGAGTTTCGATTCTCCCTCCGAGAATTGGAATTCAATAAGGAAACAAGGAAAAATAGCAAAACTAGTTATGAACATCGACATCGAAATGATGATAGCTTATTCGCTTTACGACAGGATTTATCCAACAAAAAGACTTTTCTCTTGCGACTCGTTTCATTCTATTCGTTGAAATGTCAATGCGATATATCATACACAATTATAAAGATCAGTGAAGCATCTTCGAAGAAATCTCAGAGACGAAGCTTATAAGGGGAACATATAGGACGTAGTCCAAGTCCTGATAACAAAGAGATGTTTCGAGCATAGAAGAGAAGGTTGAGTAGCAAATGTAGGGCGCGAGGTGTGCAGGAGGGTTACGGCATTACTATCCTGATAATAGAGTAGCGGTCAATGGTGCAATAGATCGCGCCGTAGGTGGAGACGCAGCCGGATAGCTACGTTGTGTAACATGCGGGAGCCGAGCAAGCTCTCGAGGGAGTCTCTATTTCCATCCTTTTCAACCCTTTCCATTCCTTCCATTTCCAGGAGTATTCATCGGTCCTTGCTATCCTCGCGCTCTTTTTCTCTTTTATTCCGTAACTTACCTGATCTAATTTTCTTATTTATACATTTTTATATCTATATACAGATTTTACTTTATTTTATTACGTTTAATTGTATTATTATAAAGTTGTATTATTTCATATTATTATTATTATATACAATAATAATTGTTATACTATTTTAATTTCCTATTAATTATTATCATTAATATTATTATTTATTTTCTTGGTTCGCAATTATAAAGACTGGTCCTATTTTTTTGATAGAATTGGTTTCTTTCACTTTTTCTCTGCCTTGCACACTTTACGTAAGATATTCTTTTTGCAACAGCTAAGAGTCGATTCTTATCTCTCCATGAGAACGTTCTCCCATGAAACTGTGTTTTCCCGATAATGGGAACGCCATACCACCCTGCTTGCAGCAAGCGACTACCCCTTGGGACAGGTGCGCGCCTTGGAAACTTGCGGAAAGTGGAGTCGAGCTCTGCTTTATAAAATCGCTGTGGTAGTTAATTCGCGATTTAAGCTGTGTCCATGTATGCCTGTATGTACATACAAGTGTGTGTGGAGACGGGATTATCCGCAAGTTGCGGAACGTACTGCCGTTCTCGTGCTGCCTCGGAATTCGTAATGCGAGAGGAGAGGAGAATCGAAAGAAGGAGAAGTCCTCTGAATCGAACACTACGATCAAGTCTATAAGTCTACGACATGTATATACGCATACTTGCGTGTATGTGTGTGTACGATCGTGTCTTTCTTCTTTCCGATAGGGGAAGTACCAAGTTCAGACGAGAGCTTATTTCAAAAGAATATTTTTGTTCGATGTTACGTCTACCGACTTTAAATTCTCGATAATAATAATAAAAGTAAAATAATAACAATAATAATAATAATAATAATAATAATAATATTAATAATGATAATGACAATAACAATAATAATAAATAATCATAATTATTTCGAAAATAGTATGCAAATATTTTTGACGAATTGTTCTTACAAATATGTTATATTATGTTAATTCATTGATAATCGACGAAATGTCGATGAAATTTAACTGCACTAACGTGTGATTACGATATTTTTCATGGCGTTCATGTAAAATATAAATAAATGATAAAGCAAAAACTTGAGCGCTGATGAACGAGACTGATTCTGGAGTAATGAGAATATTGTGTTAAAGCGGGTTTTTTTTTTTACCGTTAATTTGATAATATCGTTCACGAGAAATTTGATATTTTTAATGCTTTTTCCTTTTGTTTTATAAATATTGTCGCATTTAAATATAGCTTTTTACTAGGAATGATAAGAAAAACATCGAGTCTTACGTATATCTTAAATATACCGAAGCTTCCTGTTTTCTACATCGCGGCATCTAAATAGATAAAACGACGTATCCGAATGCATACAGGTTTGCAATATGTTGGAAAACGTAAAACATCGCTCGGTCTTTACGGTTGTAAATTTTGCATTTGAAAGTGTAATGATTTGCACCCAATGTAAAGAGACTGAGTAAGAGTAAGAGAGATAAAGAGAAAGAAGAGAGGAGCTTAGCATTCCGGCGGAAATAGTTCGCGTTACTTTGAGAACTGCGCAACGACATTGGTTACGATCAAAATAAATGGTCTCGAGGATGGAAGATGGAGGAAGAACGTTAACGTGATGGAGGTAAAATCCGTCGTGGTTTTATTTTGATGTTGGGTTTGAGTTCGATCGTGGTAAACGCCAAGAGCTCTCTTTCTCGTTCTTTTTCGTGAAAAAGGAAAAAAGTGAAAGAAACAGAGAGAGAGAGAGAGAGAGAGAGAGAGAGAGAGAGAGAGAGAAAGAGAGAGAAAGGGGAAGAGAAAGAGACGATCCGTTTTGTCAATTGCTTAAAAAGCAAATAAAATTGTTAGAAAATCATTTCTAGTTCAATTAGAAATTAAATATGTGTATATATATGCAAGTAACATATTTATATATATATATATAATATATTTAATATATATATATATATATATATATATATATATATATATATATATATAATAAATGCTTATTACAGATTAATTAAGTATTTCACTAAATGTACATAATAATTTTAGTGATTCAAAAAGAGGTCTTTGTTGAAAGTACATAAAAAATCGCTAACGACAGTTTCCTATTATTACAATTTCGAGGTAGCAGCAATTTTTGCGCCAATTATTCTGGCACCGAGAAAAGCGGAAGAATGTATCGTTTAAAAACCGGCGTTGGTCATTTTGTTATCACCTCGTTGAATTCATATTTCGCCTGGTTAAAGTTTCATTGAATTTCGTGACATTCGTTTTGTATTAATACTTTCTCACGCTAGTTGAACAAAAATGAAAAAAATGCTTATATACGTAACCGTATTGCGTTTGATAAATAGACGCGAACATTGGCCTCATCTAACATTTCGACGTATAATATTTCGTCACGGTTTTCTTTTTAATTTTAAACGTATAAAAGAAATTCACGAATGAGTTACCTTCTTAATTGAACTTTTCATCTCTAAAATTAATAAAAATAATCAAGTGCTTCACCTATCGTTGTCTCAGAATATTTATTTAAATTACGCTTTTTGGCTTATTCGTGATATTCGATAAAATATTTCAACTTAATAGTTCTTTTCTTTTGGATTATACATTTTGTTCAATGACGAATTATTTACTAAAATAATAACAATATTTTTGTGAACGTTGTATTATAATATTTGGTACAACAATTTTGAAAAACTGTTCATGATGACGCAATGAGGTAGATGAGGTAAATGAGGGTTATAAAAATTCACCAATTAATTTCGCTGACCCGACCGCACTTCGATTTCCCAGTACATTCAATGATGCAATACGTAATACTACTCTCTCTCTCTCTCTCTCTTTCTCTTTTTCATGGACTTTCATGTTCTTTCCCGGTTTACAATCTTTTATTCCGATAATAAAAAAAGACATTTTATCGGAGTGGGAAATCCATCGTTTCACGGTTTCATGCAATGATTGGATTTCCACTATGTTCTTCCCGGTACATAACGCATAAACACACACGAATGAAATTACATGAATACGAATGAAGTAATACATGAGCGTCCACACGCTTATGTTTTTAACGTGTTAATGTATCGCCATATAAGCTTTTTCATAACGTATACAAATCTCTGTAATTTATGCGTGAAGTGTCAACAGTCAACGTTGTAGTAGTTTGATAAGATGCGGTTCTTTCCCGCGCCTCGTTGGTTCAATCTTACGCATACAATGCTTCTCTATTCATACATATATATATATATATATATATATATATATATATATATATATATATATATCTTATCTTCTCTTTCGCTTCTTCTCTTTTTCTCCTTTTCTATCTCTTTTATTTCCCTCTCTTTTTCTGTCTCACATTCTTTGGATCGCCAAGCTCTGGTAAGCTCGTTGTTGTATATAAGCGAGACTTGTTGTATCTGGAGACATAATTCTCTAACTCTCAACGGAGTGCCGAGGTAAGAGCAATTAATTAATATCTTTATCACAAAGAAATTTTTTTTTTAATTTTATCATATTGTGCGTAAAAGAGAACAATTTCTTTAAATATTTCATCGTTCGTAATTTTGCATTAATAATAGGGTAGGATTGTAGTGAGTATAGAAAGGTTCCGTGTGTTACGGAGAATTCGCACGGTATGCGAGCAATAATTTGCGTGTTAAATGAAATTTAACAGTATACAATTTAAATTATCGTGCTTCGATAACGTTAATATGCGTAAAAGGAGTGTAATATACCCAGCTACTAATAGTATTGTGCATGTTTAATTAATACGATTAATTTGTTATAATGATGTTATGCGTGTAATTAAAATTCGTTTGTAAACACAGGTTGTCACAAAGTAATGAAAAATTAAAGAATAACGATAATTCATTATGATATTTTATAATAACGATACTATATTACATTTTACAGTTTGATCGTTGGAACAATCTGCTCGTATAAGACAAGTGATTTGATAACCAAAATGAAGTTGGGTCTTCTGATCATAACCTTTTTAATGGCGATAATGTCCGTCATGTCATACAGAGTACCAGTGCCCATTAGAAGACCGGGACAGCCTACTTTCCCAACTTTCCCGGGAACCGGACCGTTTAATCCGAAAATACCTCAAGGTCCATGGGGTAACCCCAGGATTTAAGAAGTTTTGGTATGCTGAAAAAACAGGAGGATTAAAGAAAGAGATTAATTAAGAAATGAAAATATATCGATCATTATTGACATACCGCCAAAAACTATTCTTATTATTATTATTAAAATAATTTTGTATATTATTAATTGGGAGATTAAATCCTCATAATGTATAGAAATAACCTTTTCAATATAAGAATTATTTATTAAAGAACATGTTCGAATGCGTCCTAAGATTTGTCCTAAGTATGGATAAATCTTTTGTTACTTGCGCATAATAAAATAACAATTTTAACTACTATCAATCTGTGTCGCGTTCGAAATTAAACTTTAAATATTAGTCTGATATAAAATAAATCTCAATTTCTAAAACTCACATAGAATGTTTATTTTAATTAATCGCACGTCAGTTACTTTAGCAGTGCTGGATTTGTAGTCCTTCGGTTAACGACACATTAACTGGACTAAAAAACGTTTATCAGAGGAACATATCGTTTAACAGTTCAATGCAATCACCGGCCATTTCCGCGACGTGTTCCAAACAGATGTATCCAATTCTATACATTTTGAACTTGCACGGTTGTGCGAGCTTACGCGAACCAATCGTCTACTACTTCTCTATATTTTACATAAATTCACAAATTGAACAGATTTATGAACTAGAGATTATATATAAAATGTTATTTAAATAAAATTTTTTCTATATTATATATTTTTTGAAAAAATAAAATATCCATGTTAGTATAAAATTAACGATTTAAATTTAATACATATTCATGTAGCAATGAGCATGACAATACGTATATTTGTTTTATTTATTTTTTTATAAAGTGCAATGATCATATATGAAAGTTTAAAATTTTTATTGATGCATAAAATTAATGATACGTATAAAATAACATTAGATAAAGTTAAATTAGATAGGTATTATTTATGAGTTATTTTAGACTATCGTATCGGGGAAAAAGTTCATGGAATTTTTAGACTTTTCATGGTTATGCTTAAACAAATTTTCTTTTCAAATAGAAAGCGTTAATTAACTCAGCATATGCACATTTTAACCGATAATAACGAAAATAACGAATACGATCCATTGTTCGAAAGGAGCAAGCAGAGTTGCATTTAGGTACCTCTAATAATGCCTATCGTGAACGTAAGCGAGGGTGCTCTAATTATCTGCCCCTCGATGAGATGCTTTCTTAAACGCATGTAAACAGCTTCATTACTACCCAAGCGTGCTATAAAATATCTTCACGAGAACGGTTGGGATGGCCAATCACAAGTCTCACACACTCCATCGCCCTGTCCCTAAATATTCATGTTCTTTTCTCACACTGATTCCGATGATTTCAAAATTAGATAAATCTTTAAATGTATAAAATATAACTAAAAACAAGGTCTGAGGATATAATTAAAAAAAAAAAAAAAAAAAAAACAAACATCTATATAATTATATTAATTAAAAGAAATCATCTGTATTTTTTGTATATCATAAAAATTTAAATACTCTAATATTGTCGCAGAGAAAATGATCACAATAAAAATACAAAATTTTATTAATATCTTCTTCTTATTTAAACCAGATTGTATTTTTCATTAAAATATTTTGTAACAAATTATCGGATACTCATATATATATATGAGTATCAATAATAGCAAAGAGTGATTTTAGTGTTGCACTCTCGAATCATTTTTCAAAATGCATCGTGTTCGAGAATGAAACGATAATTCCAGTCGATTTATCCTATTTCATGTTTTCTATGCTTCATGAACGCGTTTTCCTGGATCGATTTGTTGCTTGGTTCGCTAAAGATTATGAATTTCTTTTTCTCTAAGTTGTGCCAAAAAACTGAAAATCCAGAAGTGACTTTAGTGGAAGCAGTGAACCGGCATCGAGAAAATATCTTTGCCCTCTCGCCAGATGCTATCCAGCTTTTCCGTATCGCCGAGTAAACGACTTCGAATCGGTTCTGTGTTGTATTCCACATACCAGTAAAATTTTTGTTTTTACATTGGTCAATGGCAACTCGATATCTTTGCTTATATATTCGAATCTTTCAAGATCGTATCATTTTCTCAAGAATAGAGATTGATGAAAATAAAAGATCTATTGATTAAATTAATTCAAGTAATCTTTTTTATACTTACGTATAAAAGTTTATTTATATCTTTTACGTATTACTGTATTTTACGTATAATATTTTTATTTATATCTTTACATAAGTTGAATATATTTATTTATGATTTTTATTATTTTTTTTTTTTTCTTTCAAAGGATTAACATCGTATTTGTAAGACATCAATTGTTTTTAATAAAAATAAAAAAAATTCCATTTAAGAATAAATTTCATTACCATTGACGATTCGAGTAATTATGAGTAATGTATCGAACATATATTCGTTACGAGCAAAAAGCCAGCGGTTATGCAATTTTAGGAACATTATTTTGCGAAGGCTGCACGAAATGTTGGGAGTAACCGCATATTGGCTAGTACAGGTGTATATATATATATATATATATATATATATATATATATATATATATGTAAATGCGTAATGTATATGTATCTATAGCTTAAGTAAAAATATACCGCGAAAATGGAACTTCGATTTATCATTCCCTTTTGCAAGATAATTCAAAGTATTACGGAGAAGTGAAAGAAAAAAAAAGAACATAATATCAGGGGTTCCTAGAAATTACTTTCTCATTTTTTTATTTCTTTTTCTCTATCGATTTTATTTACCACCCATTGTTCGTTATCTTTGAACAGAACAGCTACGGTAAAAGTTACATTATCGATAAGAGACTTTAAGAGGAAAAGTCGTTTTCCATTAACATGGCTTACATCTTATAAGAAGCACCTACGATAATTTTTTTACTTCTTCTTGCAATCATAGTTTTCCGTTTGACTAAAGATTTAATTGAAATAGGTTGCGTTTACGCGAAAAAAGAAACGCCTCTTGAATTAAATTCTTCAGACATTTCTTCGTGCCTTGATCGTCTTACAGGGTTAAGTATCCTTGAGAATTTTTATTGTATTGTAGGAATTTAAAAACATATCACTATGATACAGAAAATTGAAATGTCATGGATGTGACAGTGAAAAGGATTTCAGAGGTACTATATTATGTGATTTAAAATAAGTACGAGTATCATTTTAAATAAAGAATTTACCCTATTTATTTTATTTACTGAGATATTATAAGGTACATGTGAATAAAGTACGTAAGTCAGTACTATTTAATCTCGTTATATTATACTATTTGTTTTCTAAAGACTATATGTTATTATCAAATCGCAAATCAATTTAATAAGAAATCCTTCCTTCGTATTTCAGATGTTAGATCTATAACAAAGACAAAATATAATTTAAAGAATAAATTTCAAAAATAATAATAAGTATCAGATAATACTTTCGATAAAAAATTAGCATTTTTTTCTTTTGTTTCTTCGAATAAAATAGAATTCATTGATTGACTCACTTTTGGAAAAGGCAAAGGCAGCTTGCCTTTGGGATTGAATGTTCCGTAGCCAGGGAACTGAGGGAATCTACGCCTCTTTGGAACAGCATGTGCACAAACTGCCAGTATTACTAACATCAAGATCACAAGAAAGTTTGTTAGTTTCATCTTGGCTAGTGATCTATAAAAGGAAGATGAAGATCGTAAGTTTGTAAAGTTAAAAAAAAAAAAAATAAGTTTTAACTTGATAGATAGTATAACATCTACATAACAAGTTTAAACTACCTATGTAGTTTATCTATTACTAGAACACTATAAAAATTAAACTGATCTTTTCAACGATAATAGAATGATAATGATTATTATTATTCTAACAAGAGCTGTTTTTATTTTTCTTTTCTCAATGATATATCGTCAAATTTTCATTACAAGAAGTGAAAAGAGAAAAAACTAATTATAAGATCAAAATATAAGAAAGAAATTACAATTAACGTGTAATTTTTATATAAAAGATTCGTTCAAAAAAAATCACCAATGAAGAGAATATACTCACTTTTGCCTACTACGAACTCAGAATTGTACGATAAAATAAACGGAATGAATACGTTTATATATCGTTGCGTGTATTTATTTATAAATTAATGTACAATATATATGTATATACGTAAGAGAAAGAAAGAAATATGTAAATACGTATGAGAGAGAAAGAGTCAGATTGAGAGATCAAGATGAGAGTAGAGGGAAGCAGTGAAATCGGGAAAGAACATGCTGCCTTATCTGCAATATGGACTTATCAAATCTATGTTGATAGACAATGACCCGAACTATTTTCGTAATGAAAAATACAGCAATTGCGTCATACCTCGTAGTATGCATGTGTATATAGTAGCAATATTAGTGGTCAATAATAAACCGCAGCATAGGCAACGGGAATTACCATTAAAAGTACACACAAAGTAAATTCCTTTATTTTCAGCAGCTGCTTTTTCGATGACTTCGCATACCAGTTCGTATGAGCGGATCTATAATTCCCAATGGGGAAAACACAACTCAGTGAAAAACCTTTGAATCTTTTTCCTATGATTGCAAATTCGTGAAAATTACGTTATTAAATTAATTAATAAATTATTATTATTGTTATTATTAAAAAGATAATTATGATTATAATTATAATATGATTATAATATGGTGTGTGTGAAAAAGTAAACTTATACATAATATATATTTTAATTCTTTTTTCATTAATATTTATTTACTTTTAACGAAATGATTGTAATTGGATATCGTGATATTTAAATTGTAGTATTTGGAATTGAATATTCATAATTTGAATTTTTTCATTATTCGAAAAGTATCCAATGAATGTATATATTTAAATTCTTCTAAATTAACAACAAAAGAAAATATAATGATTAAAAGTGCGTTTCATGTTAAATAGTTTAACTGTTTAACAACAATCAAACAAGTTAAAAGTCAATGCAATTTGGATCATACGAAGAGAACTCTCCGGAAAATGATTCCACAGTTGCGTATAACAGAAGACACGCGCTACTTTAGAGGCAAAGAAGATAATTAGACTTAGGAGTTGGGTCCGTACGTGAATGAACGAAACTCACTAGGTTCGGATTAATTACAGTGAATACCATTGCAAGATAGACATACATAAGTATAGATATATATATATACCTATAGGTATATTCGGTTTTGACTTTTGGCAAAGCTTTCCCAAAGAGCATTACTATAGTGGATGTGTGTAAAGGGAGATGACGATGAAGTGAATGCTCTTGAAAAAGAAGATCAAAACATCAAGTATCATTATACCATTTTACTCCCTTGAATTCTCGAGATGCAATTAGAGGCCCGGCAGACATCATAGCCGAGAAAGAAGAAACAAACTTTTTGATAGAACAAGTGGGAGGAGAATAGTAAAAGGTGGTGATAAATACATATTACATAAATACATATATATGTATATATATATTTTATTATATATATATATATATATATATATATATATAGATGGATAGATAAAAAATGGGAGAAACAAGAAGAGGGGAAAAAGACAGAGTCAATTCGCTTTTGTCGACCATATAGCTTTTCCAATTTTGTACGCAGTAGAGCTGTCTCTCGTGCCGCTTTGCATTATTCATGTCGGCCCACTTGCACGCGTACCAGTTTCCGGGTCCGCTCTTCTTCCCTTGCTCTCAGTTTCCGGTGCTTATCACATCATGGTGCATTAATACTGCGTGTACAGCATGCATGTGGTCCAGCTCGATACGTTCGTTATTTTATACTCAGCGTTTCATTTTAATCCCAATCGAACATTATTATGATTTTCATGAACGTACATAGGTACAAAGAGATAAACAAATGTCAATATATATTTTATTATTTACAAATTAATTGCAATTTTAAAGAAAGTCTATGACGATTTTTCAACAATTTTTGTAAATTATGATTTTTCGTTTACATTAAATTTGATTGATCGTTACTTAAATTTAAAAATCCGTTTGGCATTAACACGTGAAAATTGTACTATCGTTGGATCTGTTTGTCGGTTAACGTCGAGTAATACTTCATTGACTTTTAATATTAAAATTATCGTGATCTATGCATTTAATCGAAGTTATCAATTCTCTTATACATATATGCTTCTTTTATAGAGTTTTTTTAAAATCAATTATGTAAGTAAAAGACTCATAATTCGAAAATATAACCAATTATCATTTTATTATTACGTAGAGTGTGAAAGGACATTCTTGTATTCGTGATAACTATAATAAAAGATAAAATACCCAATAGCAATTATCCGACTTTTTGTAGTATGAACTGTAGTAATCTTCTTTTCTCTCTTTTATTCTTTTATTTTCTCTATTCTTTAATTATCAACTAATCCTCAAAACTTTTACTCCCTTTTGGAGATGTTACATCAAAAGCATTGATATATAATTAGGAACTAAATTATCGTAGACAGTCATTGATATAATCGTTCGAGTATACTCTTGCGTTTCTATACAAAACGACATTTCCTATTACAGAATCATATATTTTCGTATTTAGACTAATGCTCCTTTCGCTGCTAATTTCGTACATAATACGTATTTCTCTCTCTTTCTCTATTCTTTTTTTTACTCATGAGCATAAGTACATAGATACGTAAATACCATCTCGGTAAGGTAATAGTCTCTTATCTCATGTTATTTCTCTCGTGCGGCAATATGGTTGAATCTAATCGCAATTCATTAGACTAAAACCGCAAGTAGATGAGCTCTATACAAAAGCATAACAGAAGCAGCCGCATCAAACGCAGCTATAATGCTTTTTAGAAATGTTTATTTAATATTCATAGATACGTAATTGATCATGTAAATGGTAATTTTCGATGAGAAAAAGAAGGGAGAAATTACTTGGCGAATCCGTACAGGTTTATTTGAAATTTCCTCTTTTTCAATTCTCTATTATACCTTTACTGTACAAAAATGTATAAATGTAAGTGCAATTATTACATCTGCTTTTTTAATTCGATGAATTTACCTCACTCGAGTTTTCTTTCATTTGATTTATTTCATTGAACGAACTTTTCTTCATATTACTTGCTCAGGAGAGTATACCACGTCTTACAGGTACTTTCCTACGTTCCATATATGTTCATTGAAACGACTGTGAAACTATTTTTCTTTTCCTTGATTCTACTTAACGACGAAGTTAGTTCATCACCACTGGCTACCAAGCACTTTAATAAGCTCCCAACGTGAAGCAGAGATAAGCTGTCTGAAAGATTTATCATCGTTTGAACTGAAACGCGCTATAGACGAAGAAGAATAAGCTTGGAAATACTGGTGTTAGATGGAGATGGAGATGGATCTTTGCGATTTTACAAAGAATGTGAGGCAACCGATTTGTAGTTCTCCTTCTTGGTTTTCACGATATAACGTACGGTAATAAACAAAGAAATTGATCCTTTGAAATGAACGTCAACGGCTTTTCTATCGCTATTAGCTTCGTAGACTTCCGAAAAATTCGTGATCGATCTTATACAATCGAATAGGAGAATTTGATTTAATTCTTCGGAGTGACTCGTTTAATCAAAAACAATGGAAGCGATTACCACTTCGCCAATTTTTGTGCCAGTTCGTCGGAAAATCGACTGGTCAGAAATGCAATATATTCGAGTATCGATTTCTTTTTCTCTCTGTCTCTTCCTCTATCTTTCTTTAGCTAGCGCATGCGTTTTTCCTTTCCTTCTTTTTCGTTATTGTCTGCTCTTTTTCCTTTTTTCTTGTTTTTTTTTTCTTTTTTTGTCAAAATACGAAGTGAAATACGAGAGGGAGAGAGAGAGAGAGAGAGAGAGAGGAAGAGAGAGAGAGGGAGAGAGAGAAATTAGCAGCAGTAACGCGCCATAGACCATGTTGAAAACGCTATAGACGAACTCTTTCAATGTATTTCAAGCTTTTGATCGTTCCTTTATTTATCATTCACTGAATAGGAGTTTAGAATCACTTTTTGGACTGTCACCCTCCTATATAAAATATATTTCATATACACGGTGTATCATTTATTATTATTCTAACTAATTGCAAATTATTTACGATTAATGATAATTATTTATGAATTATATAAGTAAATAGAAAAGATGTGTAAATGCTATCATTGTTTTAAATTTTTGTAAATGCTATCATTGTTTTAGATTTTTCGTGTAAATGGTATCATTGTTTTAAAGAATAATGTATTTGAGATTTCTTGAAAGATATAAAATTCATTTTTTTTAAAGATGTCACGTTTAAAAATTTTGATGTATGTTTGTTAAAATAGTTTGATAATTTTTTATAATATTATGTTTAAAGTTTCCTAGAAAATCTTCTTTCATATATGAAATATTTTATTTAAAATCACATTGCGTTCGTTTATTCACGTTGAAAGATTCACCCTTTATATACGATTGAATAATAATCTATGAAACCGTGAATTTCTTTCTTTTCATTTTTCAAAATGTATTGATTGAAGATTTTTCGCGCTTCTACACATTCTACCATCCGTAAACCAACCATGCGTTATCGTAGAGAGACCATCCTTTCTATCCCATTCCATTCCTTCTACTCTTTTCACAAACATCGCTGTCGCCATTGCTGACCTCCCGGATTCTATCGTTCTACGTCACTATTAAAACAATTGTGAAAAGCTTTTTGTTTCGAGCTTCAAATCTGTAAACTTTACAGAGAATAGCAATAGAATTTACTTCCAGATAATATTTCAGAAGCGGGTATTGTAAAATTTTACTCTATTCTCAACGATACTCATAACTCGTACCATTCAAATCACTAACAAAAATCTATTTGAGCATGATTGAAATATTGTTTATTTATTTTGTTTATCGAAGAAAAAAATAATTTAACATTTGATTAGTGAAAATTTTACTTATATTAATAAGCTTAGAGTATGTTTTACATTTTCTTCAATTTCAATTACAGACAATTTAGAAGCAAGGAAATATGTTTACGAAAATTATACATCATATGTATTTGTAAGATGAAAATTGCCTACATAATACTATCGTCTTTCCTTATTCATCAAGAGAGGGCATTGCTTGAATTTGGATGCAATAAATCCCTTCTCTTATCCACTTCCAACGCATAACATGTTCATCGAGTTAGATAGGGAAAGTCAGGGATAGAGGGGAGGTCACATCTTCTGCAGATAATAATAATTCTATTTCTCTTGTTTGAAAGCAATACGTCCTTCGCAGATTTACCTACCTAGATTAATGTCTGTTTGGTGAACGTACCGAGTCGAAATTTCCTCTCACCTCTCATTCTCTCCCTTTGCCCCTATTCGTGTCTCTCTCGTTTTCCGTGTACACAATCCTATGCTAGATATAATTGTACCCGTGCTGAGTATCGCCATTTCTGTTTTACTCCTCTACGCGGATCAATATTAACGGTGATATTGGGTCTCGAAATTGGTGGCACCGGACCGTTCAGCAAACAAAATGAAATAAACAAAACTATAGCCGAACCGGCACGAGGTTATCCTGCAGACCAGCGGTTATCCTGCAACGGTTGAGGATGCATGGACGCGTCATGTTATTTTATGTGTTTGCGATCAGCAATTCTGTAAACATTTTCACGGTACCGACGCCGTTGCATGCATATAATATAGATTATACGTAAAAAATGGTAATTGCCTCATTGGAAAAAAAATTTCGTGACTAATCATTGTTCACGAAAATGCTCGAAATGGTCTAATCATAAATTAATATTTTGAAATTTTTCTTTGATAAACAATTAAATTAGAATTTGCGATAAAAAGAAAAAATATGAGTAAGAACTAAATTAAATAATTTGTTATGTATATAAGTTTTATCCTTCATTTGTGTTTATACGTAAACGTCAATCAATATATTATTCTTCTAATTATATAGAAATTTCTACGAATGATTTTAATGCACAAATACGACGATAAAAATATCAGTAAGAACATATAAGTGTAATGCTCCATAAATGAATAATACTCGTAGAGATATTGAAAGGTATATTCAAATGGTATATATATGTAAGACTACATATAAATTGAGAAAAATGATTCAGCATTTAAAAAAAAAAAATATATATATATATATATTACTTATTAAGTTGACAATAGATAAATCATGCTTAACCCAAATATATTGAAAAATTGAACTTGAAAAAATTAAAATTTTCAGAAGCAAAAAAAGTAAGTCACTATAATTATCAAGATTGAAAATCTCTTATATTATTCTGTCAAGTTCAATGCTTAGTACATACTAATTAAGCATTTTTCATTTAGTCCTATAAGTATTGTATGCCTTCCAAGTCCTAAATCCTTATTCCAACAACCTGTATAACGATTGAGAGCGGAAAGTAGTAGGAAAACGAGAAGAGTCGCCGTTATTCGTTTAAGCATTATGTAGAAAAGAGGGGTCGAGATGGTATACAAGTGGAAAAGCCGTGTCAACTGTGTCACAACTACCAACAGAACTGACTGTTGTGGCAAGGATGGGTGGATAGGAATCTAGAGGGTGAAAAACGGTATAGGACTGCATTTGACTTTCGTATCACAGTGAAGTAGTCATAAGCGTTTAAATGACTTCTTGTTCGCGAAGCACCGTCTGTAGTCATTCAACCTTATTCTTGAAACGAAACGAGGGTGGAAAAGAGCAGTACGTTTCTCTTCGAGCTTCAAGAGTGTCGTTTCATCGACGATTTTAAAGTATGCGTTCTCATGATCGTCCTCCTCCAGCTTTTTATAAGTGACGTCACGTACAAAAAGACCATGAGATATATATATATATATATATATATATATATATATATGTATATAGATAGAGAGAGACAAAGAAAGAGAGAGAGAGAGAGAGAGAGAGAGAGAGAGAGAGAGAAAGGAAGTCAAGTAGAAAAATTTTATAATCGGTAACGATCGACGAATAAGTTTTCAGCTATTCTCGATAATCCATGTTATTATCACTCCATATCGTTGAACTGGACTCACATTGTGACGTAATACAAAATGGTACAAATGAGAAGAAACTTAAATAACGTAGAAGAGTTTACATATGTATATTTATTACTATGATTAATTAATTGTATTTCAGTAATGATAACAATTTTAGATGAATTTTGTATCGATATACTGTATTGAATTAGTTGAGTTCTGCGTAACGATTATTATGTTATGTAAAATCAACAAATACCCACAGCGAGCGTATGCATTCATTTATGTAGAGTATAATGAAAACATGAATCGAAAACAACAATAACTCATACAATAATTATGATGATTCTAGAAAATATTAGAAGACTGATATCCTACGAGTGTAGGATTTTCGGAAATTAAGATACTATCGCGATAAAGAAATATACTCGTTTATTTATTTTTAATCTTGAAAGCTGTCGCAAATCCTATGGCAAGAACATGTAAATAAATAAGCGAATGAGTATACGAGGGTATTAACAATAAGAGTAAGATATGAAGAGCAGTTGGTAATAGCGTGCGATACGGATTAGATCGTCAGCAAAGTTAAATAAAATTTTATTCTATTTTATTTTTAAAATAGAAGATGGACATCGTATTGATTATTTGGATAATGCATAATCGGCATTAATGACCGATTGTTACAAAATTTGATGAATTTTATAAGAAATATAAAAATATACAATCTCAACTTGGTCGTCCTTGTATATAATAGATCTTCTCTAAATGAGATTATACGCTATTATGTATGATTGAGAAATACATGTGTGCATATATATGTAATCGGTTTATATTTTTTTTTGATTCATTGATAGAGATGCTTGAGAAAATAAAAGATAAAGTCCGAATGGAAGCGAACATACGCATTCATGTATATGTTAGGTCATAAGAGGGATAGTAAAAGAGAGAGAGAGAGAGAGAGAGAGAGAGAGAGAGAGAGAGAGAAAGAAAAGGAAAGATGTATACGATGACGTGAATACTCACATAAGTGATAGTGTCCTAGGTCAGGTCATTAAATTACAAAGGAAAGCGGACTATTAGACTATATAATAGTACTATTAGAGAGTAAGAGAAAGATAGAGATAGATAAATAGATAGATAGATAGATAGAGAAGAGGAGAGAGAGAGAGAGAAAGAGAAAGAGAGAGAGATATATACAAAGAGAAGGGTTGGAAGAAGCTGCAGGAGGCTGCTGAAACTAAAACGGTTGAAGCCGTGGTGAAACACGGTCGAAAAGGATGCTGCTGTACCACCCTCGACGTTTCGACGTTCGACGACGACGACGACGACGACGCCGACGACGATGAGGATGAGTACGAGGACGAGGAAGATGGTGATAGCTGTGTGAAGAGGGAATGAGAGGACGTAGTTATCGCTATAGATAGTACTCCGTTGAAAGCCTGTCCTTGCATTCCTTGCTAACCTCGTTATGTCACCCACTCAACTTAACCACTAGATCGCGTATATACTACGAAAGTCAGAGAGGGAAAGAGGAAGAGGAGAGAAAGAGAGAGAGAGAGAGAGAGAGAGAGAGAGAGAGTGAGAGAGAGAGAAGAATACAGATAGAAGAATAGAAAGGGTCGTGAAACCTGCACACACGGATGTATGTGTGTGTGTGTGAGAGAGAGAGAGAAAGAGAGGATGAAAGCGTGAAATGAGAAGAGAGTCGGGAGAAAGGAAAGTGCGTTTCCGGCCTCACGAGTGCACTCCTTGTCGTCTATGAAATGATGTAAGAAGGTACCATGCTGTTATTAAAAAAAAAAGTAAGTGTAATGTCTATTATAAAATAAATAAAATATTAAAGTCCGAGCTATAAATATTTTTGATTGTTTACTTGTGACAAGTATTCCAATAAAACCTAATTTATTGATGAAATTGGATAAAATCAAGCACGTGAATAATAATATTGAGAAATTTTTAAGAAGGATAATAATCATACATTGAGTTAATGAATCGAATAGACGGGGAAATTGAGATTGTTTGATATCGAAGAATTGGACATCAAAGTGTTAGAATTATTTAATTTGAAGTAAACAATCTTTTTTTGGATATTTAAAGATCATTTTCAATAAATATATCATAAGCTATACGTTAATTTATGTTTATGATACGTTTTAGAAAGTAGCATTATTTATCGACAATGGAGTTGTAAACATTCCAGAAAATTTAATCTCATAGCTACATGATGATAATATTAAGTTAGCTAAGTTAGCGAGAGAATGTTAATGGCAAGGGAATTATTACGAACACCAAGATCATCGACATACATAATTCTCTACGACGTTTCCCGAGCACCGTGATACTTAAGCCGAAGTATTAGCATATATATACATAGCCATACGTAATCATACATGTTTAGCATATAGCACCGTTGCGAATACGTTAAACATTGCCGTCGCGTTTAGCGCGGCGAATAATAATTGCGTGCACGTGTGCGCTGGAAGGTTGGAAGGCATAGCCAGGAGATCAGCGCGCGTGCTCCGGAGTCGAAATCGAAATAGGAAGAACACAGAATTTAAATCGGTGACGTAGATTGGGATATTAGAGTGTCCATAGAGAGATATGTTTATATGTGCTAAATAATTTATAATTCAATTCCCGAAGGTACCATACTCTCTAATTATACGTTACTTCGTAGTTGAACAACATTCCCAGTGGCAATTAGCCACTGTTGACAAACGCAATTTCGTAGATGTAACTTTGTGGTCGTAGAGGAATCGAAGAGAAGAGGTCGAGGAGGAGATACAGAGTTGATTATGGTGAAGGTAAAGAGGAGGCAAGTATCGGCTCGTGATATGGTTCTCTACATCGTGGCTAGTCTAGGTATCGTCAAGCGAATGTGGCATTCTCTATAGAGAGAAAGTGCTCTTCGTGTCATCGAAGTAGATCGAAGCAGACCCTTTCTACGCATCTCGTACGGATGCACTTGTTTACTGATAGGGAGATGCTAGCCTGCATATATGTATGTAGGTACTATGTCGTCTTCGATACTATACTCTCTTCTCTCTGAAACGCCGACTCTTCCGTTCAATCACGAGGCACTTCCGTCCTATCCCAGAGGACGACTTCTACGGAAACTCGGACACTCTGGACACATTGATATCATCTTCGTGGGCATTTATAGCCTCTAATGGAGGAACGTCCTACTTTTAAGATACTTTTAGGTATACGTGATATGGAATTCGTTCTTGCGATCTCAAGTGAGATTTACCGCTGTCTCTATCCGGTTTCTGTCGAGCAAATAATTATTTATCATGTTATGTATCTTGAGTTAGAGAAATTTATTAAATATCGTTGATTATATAGATAGGTTATAAAGGATAAAAGAAATTTTTATAAGTATATTCATTTGAAAATTCACGTAATATTTGGATAAAATTATTAGATTGAAAAAATAAAATTATTTCTATTCGTATATGTCCTATACTACAGGAATTATTACAATATAATACCAAAACTGAATTTTGCAAAATATCGATGGATTTATGATCTGTAATCACTCGAGCACATTATCTATCTAGCGAAATTATGCTTTTAATATTTTTAATTTATTATTTATTATTTTATTCTCTTGTTCTATTCGAAAACAAGATAGGCAAGTTTCTACGAAATGTATCTTTAACATTTTTAACTTTACCATACTTTCCCTATTTTATTTTCCTTGTGGCTCTTCACGTTTGGTGAAGCCCCAAAAGTACCTCTGAGATTGCCTCTTCACAAGAAGTATATACGCATAGTATGTTAAGAATACTGAAGTTGTTTCGAGTTTCTCATTTACATCGTCCTAAATTTTCTATTTTATAAAGTCTTATTCTGAAAGAAACATAGAACATCTTTAGAGTAATAAGATTTTTTAGAGTACGGTCAAATAACAGTACATCCATTGGTGTCTTTGTTCATCTAAACTAATTTAAGAGTTCAAGTGTGGTATGATATAAAAGCAATTGACGTTGATAGAATTTTCAGGCGTACTCAACGCGTTATCCGGTTCTCTTCTCACGCATGTCGTAGCCAGACACAGAAACAAACGGACTATTCCTTCTATTGAGTTTCTCAACTTTCTGTCAGAGAATATAGCGGTTTATTCGGGTGAATTCGAAGGTGGTAGATAGATACGTCTTTTCTTGAAATGAGTTCTCGTACCCTCCTAATGCTTCGGGTTCTGTTTTATCCAGCTACTCGGTAGATAGCCTGTATTGACCAACACAGGCCGGACGAAAGCTCTGTTATGTCTGATACTGGGAAAGCTGCCTGGCCAAAATTGATGGAAACACGTAAATATAAGACAAAAATCGCACCTCGTTAAATTTATTTCGTATTTGTATCATTTTATTATATATTGTAGTTTTATCTTTAGTTCTCAAATATATGGAAGTCTTTTATTTAGGATACAATATAATGAAACATTAAATCTTACGTATCTATAGATTCCGAATCGACATTAATCATTGATTTAACAAATATTTAAACTAAATGCAAAAACATATTCGAGAAATTATTCTGTATAATTTATAGTTTTGGTTAAAGCAGTTTCCCTTTTATTTTACATAGATATATACTAACGTTATCTTTAGGCAAATGGCAAAAACTCAGAACGAAAGTAATCTCGTAACGAACTCTTGCTTAATTCATCCATAATCCACAGGTGCGCGAGGATCGTCGATATCACAATAAGAGAGAGAGAAAGGAAGAAGGAAGAGGGAGGAGAAAGAGAGATAGGAAAATAGCGATTATCTTACGGATTTTAGTAGCATCGTAGTCGTGAAAGAGAGGAACGACAGGATTGCAGGCTGGACTGCAACCGGTAGAGGTATCTTTCGTTATTCCAAAGAAGAAGGAGAAAGATATAAAGGAGGCGTGAGAAGGAGGAAGAAGAAGCAGAAGAAGAAGCAGAGAGAAGGTAGCAGGAGACAAGAGAAAGAGGAACGAGAGAACGGGTCGGAGCAACATTGTCCTCAGAAGTTGGAAGCTACAATTGCAGTGTGTCTTCTGGCGCCTTACCGTCTCACAGACACGCCTTTCAACCTAAGAAACTGCGAGAACAACCTATCCACTTTCCGTCGTTTTATCCATATGCCACGATATTGTAATCCACGCCTTGGTACGTCATTTTTTTTTACGTTTATGTTTACTTATAAAGCATAGTGATTATGAGAGCTTAAACCGATTTCTTCCTTTGCACGATGAAAGTTTCAATTGTTTCCGAATCGTTCGAGTAAAGCAATTTTTTTGCTATTAAAACTTTCTTTCCAACTTTTCCACTTTAAATTATATCTATTGAACTATTTTTACTTATTCATTCATCCCGTATGTATCAGAATAATCGTGAGAAAGAATTCATTTGCACAAATTTTCTTCGATAGAGATTTATTTATGATACGCTTGAGATTTTTGCAAGTGGTTATTATTCGGAACGATGAAAAAGTTATTCGTAGTAATGTTTGAAATCACGCGATACGAGCATCAATGGGTATCCGTTGGAGTTGACCTCAATAACGATGGTCACGGCCCTCGATGATCACAGCTAATCACAGTCATTAAGTGCATCGCAGAATTTGTTAGCTAAATTATCGGAGAGCATCGTAACTCTCCGTGTGGAATTTGCATACCTGTCGTGGGTACAGTAAGCGCTCGCGCGCACGAACGGTTACATGTACATCGATAACGGGAAAATGTATAGAAAGAAGAGATTCGAATCTCGGCTCGTTACGCGGTCACATCAATCATATTTAGAGCGATTCTTTATCGGAAGTATGTTGTGCTCCATCAACGAATACGACTTTCGTTCGTTGTCTTTTGAGCCAATATTCCGCGAGTGGAGATCATATTTCACAATGCGCCTTATTAATCACAATCTGACAGAAGCGTTAAATTATTTCCGATAGTGGCTACGATCGATAACCACGTCGGCCATTCTCTTCGACTATTTTCTACGAAACCTAGTTCCGAAGTCGAATGCGATTTAATACTTTACGGTCGTATGCGTCGCGTCGGAATCGACGTCTCATTTGAAGTTGGTATAAACCAGAGAACTTTGGGACATACACATACGCACTTACATAATCTCTCTTCTTTACAAAATTATAAAGGATCACCCGATGCATTTGTAAGGATTTACGTTATAAATTCTTCTGATCGTAATTCTTGGTCAATTTTAGTGATTCGATTTAGCTCATCTGAAAAACAATACGAAATGACTTTTATCAAGTTGTTAGAAAAAATATTATTTTTTTATATTCAAATATCGTGGAAAGGTAATTTTCTATAAGTAACTTTTATATAAAAGGAAATATTTTTTTAAAATTCTTTTAACTTTCGAACGAGCTTTTAGTCATTAAAAAATAATTGCTGGTAAAAGAATTGCTATCAGGAAAATTCATGACTTACACTTAATATAGCAACTCAGGTTACGAAAGATGCGTTGATCCTAATTACAGAAAAGACAATAGAAACGAGACTGACGTATAAATTTTCAAGATAATCGATCTTAGGTCCAACTCTTACTTACGTACGGATCATCGTACACAGCATCGTTCAGTGCACCTCGGTAAGACAAATATTTACATTATTATTACTATTATTCATATTTTGCTAATCTAAAGAAAATCATATCTTAAAAGATAGAGGATTTATCTGTTTTGGAGATATCAATTAAAAATTGAATACCTATTATGAATTTAAGTAGGATCATTAACTTTTTCGAAATTCTTCAAAGCAATTCTATTTATAATTCCGCGTAATATTTATGAAACATTCTTTTTTTGTCACATTTATGCTTGAAAGTGACAAATTTGCACTTCGTATTACATTACATGAAATTAAATAATCGTTGACAACATATTCCTCCATATCCAATGACCAGTATCATAATTTATTACCTCGATACTTTCTAATTCATTCATTCATTCTTATAGGCTACAGTATTTTATCAAATAGGTACTTGTTTGTCCAACGATCGATACTTGGAAATAGGCAAGGTTGATCGTGTTTAATTTATTACTGAATACAAGAAAAGTCTTGTGAAACTAATGAAGCCATTTCTGCTTGTTCACCGTGAAGTCGAAGCACGTAAATTTTAAAAGGTCACTCAGTATGCACTCCACAGGTGTTTCCAATTTGTCGTAGAACAGAAGGATCAAACGAATCATTACATGGATAAGTCAATGATTGATGATCTTACTTTGATGACTAGAAAAATTAGGTTCGAATAGTCTTCCTATCAATAAATAAAATTACTTCTTTTACTCGGAACGATGATTTAAGTTTCTTAATGCCATACGTATCGATCATTGATGAATCGAATTTATAAACGTTCGTTTATGATTACTTTGATAATACTTTCAAAAGCGTTTTACATCAGTTAAAATATAATTATACATTATTATGTGAAGAGAGGAAAAAAGAAAGGAAAAAAGAATGTAAGAGAGATAAAAAGTAACGAACGAACAAATACAATGTTTAGACAGGTGTCGTTTTCGTAGAGTTTTACGAAACTTTTACGTAATTACATATAAATAAAAAATGCTTAAATAAGATCTCTGCTTCGTCTGAAAAATGGATGCTAATAATGTAAATAAATGAACAATTAGAGAATCGATTTGAGCAAAATCAATAAATTTTCGAACGAACTAATGAGCTTTGTTTGATAAATTTGTATTCAATATCACGAATTTAATAATGATCTTCGACACTTCTAACGAAATTTTTGTATTTTATTATTAATTCGTCACAGTGTCATTTAGCATTAACTTTGCTTAAACATGGAAGCAAAACTTTAAAGATTGTTCCTGACGAAATGGTTAAGAGAGGGTACGGGCTGTCTACGAGTAAGTTCCACAGGTGCCAGGATTCGCTGACGAGCAAGAGCTGAGAACAGGGTTGTGCGATAATTAATCATCATCTATTGATAAAAGATAAGTGCGAGAGATTAAAGCAGACGTGAGTAGTGAGGTGGTTCAAAGCACAAAGAGGAACGTAGAGAAAGGATGGAAAAAAGGGGGTGTATGGTGATGATGGTAGTCGAGAAAGGATTGAAGAGGGGACAAGGGACAGAGAGAGATAGAGAGAGAGAGAGAGATAAAGATAGATAGAAAAAGAAGAGAAGAAAGTAGAGCTCAAGAATCGGCAAGGACTCTGTCGCGACTGCGCGTATCAAGGGTTCTAAAGTGTTAGTAGTAGTAGTGTAGTAGTAGTAGTAGTAGTAGTAGTAGTAGTAGTGTAGTAGTAGGAGTCGGAATGGTGGGGATCGACGCGAAGGCGCGAACGGAGGAGAGACGAGCAAACGCGGTATTCGTTGCTCTCGGCAGAGCGCGATCGCTCAGTCGGGATGAAGGTCGCGCACCCTCTTCTTCTACGGTGCCGATGAACAGTAAAGAACGTGCTAGGACAGCGGTTCGCGATGAATGGTGAGCGTAGCGTGAAACGTGTTATGGGAATGAAAGATTCCCTTGGCTGTCTTCGAATCCTTACGATGGCTTTCCTGATAGTGGTGGCGATTGGACGCGCACGAACTGATAATTCTTCCTTAAATTCCGGTGAGTGAGAATGATCATTTGATATATTTATATTTATTTCCCTTTTTAAATTATTTTTAATTCTTAGGATATGATTGATTTTTTGATCAAATGACTATTCGTTTTTATTTTATTCTTATTTCGTCTTATTTTTATTTTCTTTTTATCATACGTGACGTTATACGAATGGTATCTGTCTAAAAATTTTGTTCGTTTGTTAATCTCTCTCTCTTTCTCTCTCTCTCTCTCTCTCTCTCTCTCTCTCTCTCTCTCTCGTCTTCTTTCTTTTATCTTTTTTCTTTTTTTCCTTTTGTTGTTTTTCTTTTCATGCAACAGTACAAAGCTTCCGTCGGTCCAGTCGCTTCTTTTTCTTTTCTCATTTTCCAACCGCTACCTTTATACGCGTCTAACTCGGCACGTACCGCACGCTGTGTCTGATAACTTCGCCGACTGGAAATGTCGTACTTTATTTTCGAGGTAGTCCGTTCCGCACGTATATTTGCCGACTCATTACATGGATATTTTAGTATCATTATATCGTGCTATTATAGTGCTTGTGTTCATTCAAAGGATAAGCCCATAAACAGACCTATTCGTCAAAGAGCATAAAGTGTAGTTTTCATGTAGATTATTTTTTTTGTTTCAAAAACTAACCATGTGCTTAATATTGTTCTTCATGAGCAATTTATTAATCGTTATATTATCGTTAATAAGTAAAGAGACAAATCAATAATACCTTTTTACTTGATTTCATCGATTAACGAAATTATTGAAACAATAAGGATTATTGTGAAACATAATAAAAAAAAATCTCGAGTTCTTTGATTGAACGAAAAATTCGTAAAAGGCACCTGAAGTTAGGACGTTCGCATCAAAGATTCATGACATGAAACGATCCTGATCAAAAGGCTAAAGCAATGTGATGCAATGTATTATCCGTAAAACGTTGAGATCTCTTTCCCAAGATTACGGGAATGGTCGCTTTGCATTCGATTATCATGGTTCACGTGAGTCGAGTGTGTAGCTTTTACTGGTATTACGGTGATCGTGTTCTTTATCGTGCCACCGCAGGTGTAATACCAAAACGGCTTATAGCGCGAGAGAAAGAGAGAGAGAGAGAGAGAGAGAGAGAGAGAGAGAGAGAGAGAGAGAGAAAGAGACTGTAAAAGACTACTTCTAGTGGTGATTATTCGAATACGCGCCAATGTCTGTACAACCAAACTCGAAGTACTTGTTCCTATGTATGTATAAGCGAATGGAAATCAGTGAATCTCGTGGCTGGAATGTAATCTAACTCTGAAACAGATTGTCCTCGGCTAGTGATTTGAGGAAACAATATCTTTCTGCGTAGTGAAAACCGAAGTGAATTTTACGTATGTTTTTGTTAGTATATACAAGAGAAATTTTCATATATCTATACATGTACAATTTTCAATTTAACTTCGATATGAATTAATTTAAAGAATTTTATTTGAATGTGAGAAACTACTTGACAGCGAATAACGATAGACGATGAATTGCGGTTAATGTTATCGATCGTGTTGTGCTTGCACATCGAGTAGAACGACACAATCCGAATAGAGTACAACGCAAGCCATATATGTATATCGTAGTCCAGCGGTCATTAAATAATAAACTCATGCGGGTTTGCAATCTAATCGACTAATTAGTGATTATTGATTTAGATAGACGTAATCGATTGAACGTGAGATTGCAAGTATGTAGTTCATATACGATAGAATATATTCTAACTTCTGGAGATTATACTTTACTCTGGTAGTCGTTAAAATTACACAGTAGTTGAAAGTGGTAGTGGAAGAAAGAGAGAGGGAGGGGGGAGGGGAAGAAAAGAGAGAAAGAGAAAACGAAGCTCAAAGGCCCGAGGGAGAAAAAAATTGATAGAGTAATTTCTTTAATGCGGCGTAATCTTCCGTCTATGCTTAACAAGTTCTTCCGTTAAACGATCCATCCCCGAGGTGAAGCTGATTCCCACCCTTGAACCCTCGATGGCTTTTCATAAATATATTATTCCTCTGTATAAAAGTCAAGTAAGTAAAAGTTAAATTAACTCTAAATCCAGCCACCGCTCTTGCGAATTTAATTTAGGATCACGCCTTCTATCTCTCGAGATTATAAATAATGCGAATAGGAGGGAGGCTGTCGGTGATGATACCTCGTAGACTGGATCTAACAGCTTTGGTTGAATATCATTTCTAGTGAACGAGTGAAATCGAAAGTTTAATTATCATGAAAGTAGAAAATTTAATTATCGCGTACCCTCTTTATTTGGCAATTCACGCTCAAAATCGAAATACAGTGAATACACGTTATAATATTCTGTGAATAATTATGGAATATTATCGATATGATTATTATGTTCTTTCATAATAATGTGCAAGCGTATATCTACTTTGTCAATAGATCGACTATTGCGTACGCTTTTTCGAAATAACGTGATAATTTAATTAGTTGATCAAAATTGTCAATGTGAGCAATGAGGAGAGAGCAATCGTTTCGTCGAATCTGGTAATCTCTTTAAGTCGTGGAAAGCAGTCGATTTTCCAGAGTTCAGTTTACTGCCAACCTCTGCATACATCACGCACATGCTTTTGTTGCACGTGGTCGAAGAAAATGCAGTCTGATTTACAACCGACATTTACTTCGGAGAGCATTCCCTTCTCTGTTGGAAGATAAATCGACAGGACTTGCTGCTACGCGTTCTTCCTTCTCCTGCCGGTCTCTTTCATTCCCTTCTTTTTCTCTATCTCTTTTTATCCTCTTCACGACCTTACACTCAAAGTTACTTAAATTTAATAACTCTCCAAGAAAACGCACCTGACAATTTTTATCTTTCCATAATGCCTCACAGTTATTGTTAGTTGGATGGGAATGTCTTCGTGACGGAAATTCATGTTTATGTTTTCTTTGTGTTAGTCTATGTAGGATGTTGTAAATTGTTTAGAAGAGATTTATAATATATATTATATAAAAATTGTAAGATCAAAAAGTTTAATAAAAATCGATTTTTAATTAAGCATTTATCGATAATTAAACATTCACTATTATTGAGAATTAAATTATATGATTTATAATCATTTGCATATTTATAAACATTTAACTGTCAATTAATGAATCGAGATATTACAGTTAATTGACTAACTCTATTATAGAACATTCGAATAAACGAATATTAGTTATTAAAAGAATGGTTTCTTCATTACCTAGTGATCGCGGTATAATATTGAATAAGATTGACAGGTGAATTAATTTTGCATACATAGTTTCGTACATGCAATTGTACAATATTACTTACTAATAATTTTATATCATGCGCGAATATCTAACTACGAAGTAAATAATTTCATCGTTATCGATTTGATAATATAATTAAAGGCTTATATTCAGCTTTCAAACACATTGTACGAAATGATATATATTACTGCTACGTGTATCGAGATTTATATACTTCTAATTAAATTTTCATTTAACACGAAGATATTTAATGATCGATAGTGTAAACTGAAATCGCTTTGTATTCATGTGATAATAGTCAAACGTGATTAAAAAACAATTAACCCTTTAGATGGCGTATAATATTATCTTAGCGATAACCGTTGGGTAAAAAATTCTATAATAATTGAAAATGAATGTAGTTTTTTTATTTTAAAAAAAATATATGAAAGCAGTAATTAAATCTTCTTTTGTATTATATGTTTCGAAATATGGTTTTACACAAAGAGCCACTTTATACTTATCGCTTTTCAAGTTCAAAGTAGAACGTATAAATGTGCTTTCTGTATAGGAAGCAATACGCTCCCGGCAAAGCAAAGCGTGTTAACACGCTTATGGCATTTGAAAGGTTAATTTTAATCGTATAAATATTCGAATACGCATTGACTCGAAAAGTAAATGTATTAATTAAGCGAAAGGCTGTACTTTCTTATTGAAAGAACTTCATTCTAATTGGGATTCAAAAATACTTATGATCAATTGGAATGAAGTATTATTAATAAACTTTTGGATTTATAATTATAATCTTCAAATTAAGAAGAAGAAGTGATTACGAGGGATTTCACATTTTATTGTTCTCGTTTCAAGGGAAACTTCATATTAGAAATAGCAAAAGGAGAAATTCAATGAGAAGAAGAACGTAGCATTCTGTGAACAATTTTCAGCCCGTACGTGCTGAAGTCGAAGAACGTACGCGATTATATTCCGCGCCCGAATAAATGCTAGCGAGAGCGAAATTGTCGAAAAAAAATTGGTACGCGCAATCGGTATATGGGTGCGCATACCGAATATGAAATTGTAACGAATATTTAGTATGCAGATTTGGTACGAGAGAATATTTGTTACGGTTCCTCTTGCATCCTCTATCTCTCTCTCCCTCTCACTCTCACTCTTTCGTCAACATTCTGGGATGTGTAAAAATCAGATTGAATAATTTTATTTAACATTTATTTCGTCACTATACTGACGGAGCTTGTTGTTAACGATGTTTTGCTGTGGTTCGTATTCATTTTTGCCTACGATCACCGCATATAAAAAACGAATACGCTCAACTCGTGAGAAGAGAAGACTATTGATTTAATACACATGTGATTCAATGCTAACAAGAAACAGACACAAAATGACTTTTTTTTTTTTTTTTTTTTTTTTTTTTTTTGATTTTTATGAAAATTTCCAAATTAATGAACCTATAAGGAATATGTAATTCATGTTTTCACTTATCCGTGATAATTAATTACGGAACAAGTTAATGTATCGGAAAAATAATATTTGTTTTCGTAATTATTTATATGACTATTTAATATAATATAATGCCGAAAGATAGTTAATATTTCATACTTCGTCGATAATTTAGTTTCGAGTTATATCTATTGGTAAGAAATTTTGTTCCTACGATAGACACGTACATTTGTATATAGATGTACGTAGCAAAGTAAGCAACATTAACGAACTACGTCATTAATGAAGTATAGAACTATGTCTATCTTCAGGCGTGACACTCAACAGCATTAATAATTATAGAAAATCAATAAATAGTAACAACTGATTTATAAGAACTACGTAAAGGTAACCAACTGAGATTTCAAAGGATTATAAATGTAGCAGATCTTACAGATCGCATTGAGAAATTTTAACAACATATGCATCAAAGGACATTGCACCGGAGCATGATTAAAATCTACGGTTCTCTCTGGTCTCAGAAACGTAGGTAGGTACATATAGATATATGAATACATATGTACCGACTAAATGACGTTATAACTTTTCGAGTGACTTTACAGAATATTGGTAGTTGATTATTCTAGTATATTATAGCAAGCTCTAAAAAACAGATGATCTAAGAAGGAATCAAGGAAATGAATTATAAAATGAAGGAAATGATTTTAAAAAAAGATTTATTAGTTGGACTTACGTAAATAGATAATTATATATACAATTTTGTAATTCAAAAAATGAAAATAGTTTCCTTTATATAGAAACTATTTTCGAGTTGAAAGATCATTTTTATCATTGACAAGGTCGTGCATAGAGATGCTAGCGAAACGACGAGCGAAATCACAGATGAAACATTTTCACGATAATCCTCTTAGTTGGACCCAGATTAAGCCCGAACACGTCTACCACCGGCTCCTCGGTTTGCTGTCAAATGCAAATACCGCGTGTTCCGCTATGCTAACGTGGAACGATTGTCGCACCGAAGGAACATTCTAGACTGAATCTATTCTGGCTACTGACTTAACTGATATTCATGACTTCTACACAATAAACCGAGCATTTTTAGTTAGGAAAGTTACGATTAATGATTAAAACTGACTGACCTCTTCTTTTTTTCTCTATCTCTCTTCTTCTTCCCCTTTTTTTTTCCTTTTTACTCCATGAAAAAAAAAAAAAAGTACGAACGAGTTCTCTTTTCCACGACAAAGCGCGTAAGTTCGGCTAACTTTCTTTCTCGTATTTATTTCCACATACGTAACATGCCGGAACAAACCGAGTTACATAAATTCCTTTGTATATAAATGCCTTTAATTTTCAAAAGTCCGTTGTCCATTGTGCATTCGTGCTTCGTCGCGCTGCGAGCTTTCGTATAAAATACGGAAGAAAGCGAAGGGAAGAGATGAAAAATCGAGAATAGAAGACAGAAGAGAAAATTAGAAGAGGAGAAATGAGAACAGTGAACGATAATGGTAACAATTCGGAGGGTTTGTTCCCAAGAAAGGAAATGGATTGAAGTGACTCATGGATTAAGAAGAATGACAGAATTATGATTCTCGAAAGGAGATATACCGTGGTGATGTCAAACATGATTATTATTGCTTCTTGCTGATCTCTTCTTCGTTGGTTAACAGGCAACTTTCATAATTTAGTTCTCTTCGATTTAGAATCTACACAACAGGAATACGTAAACAAGCAAATACATATCTACATTGGCACGTTATATACTTAGAGAATTTGCTTAGAACTCAGAGAAGATATTGTATAGGTATATGACATGTATCAGCATGCAACATGAAATGTCAGATTTACCAAACATCGTCGTTTCATACTATATCAAAAGGTTTCTCAGAATATTCTTGCAATGCGCTTAACTTGGTAGATCAAATAATAGTCTATCATTGCAATTATAAACATGCGAATTTCCCTTTTGCTTTGTATCTTCCTTTATTACATACACAAAGTTTCAAATATCTTTTCATAACGGTTTTAAATAAATTTCCATGAATATTTAATGTTCTACAGATCTTTAATATGAAATTTATATCGCATTTCTTTGAGAAGATCTGATTTAATGAAATCTTAATTTAGATTATTTCATTTTATAACAATAATAGTTTTTTAATTATTGTGATTTAAATAATTGCAAAACAAAAAATCTGTAATCATTTTTTTTGTCTGTGGTTTGGCTGTGCTAATATTAATATTTTTATACTACAATATATGAATACCGATAATCAATAAATATATTTTATCTACTCGTTTGATCTTTGCCTTTAACGACGATTAATAATTAATATCAATGATAAGTTATCACGGATTTTTTTGTTATTTCGAAGTATTTAATTTGATAATCTAGTTTTGACAAATGTCGTTTACACTAGGACCATATGAGGTAATTAATAGTGTCGTTAAAGAGAGCGAGACAGAGAGAGAGAGAGAGAGAGAGAGAGAGAGAGAGAGAGAGAGAGAGAGAGAGAGAGAGAGTAGATTAGAATTAAGTTTTCAGTATCCTATTACAGTGACAGTTCATTATAACAAAGATATCAATCAGTAAGAGGAGACGGCGTGTTATTACGAATTGTGGAATTAAGAAATGAATAAAAGTCATGTTGTGTTGAGTTATTGTCTATCGTTACAAGTTTTACGATAATATTCATAATTTCCATTAATGATTGATTTGAAACATGACATATAGTTAATATAATAAATAAATTTTATCGTAGATTCATCAAATTAAATTGCATGCGGCATCTCGATATAAAACTGACATACATATTCGCATTCTCTCACGAACATATCGCGAACTATACACATGGTAATTGAATAGAATGGGATAAATATTTGTTCTTATCAAATATATATATATATATATATATATATATATATATATATATATATACACATACACATTTATGTATTATTGATTATAAGATAGATTTAGTATTTAAATTAAGTACAGGTATACGTATACGTCATGCTACTCTAATACAAAATCAGTCGGACATATCCGATAAAAGAAGGTAACGTTGAGATTTCAAAGTTTCCTTCGGAATGTTTTCCATTATATGGACTACCGAGGCGATAAGTTTATAATGCGAAATGGGAGTTTAATTTAGAACGTCCATTAAGCGAAGCTGGGGCAAAGTAGTCGTCCTGTGCATCAAACTGCTATCCATTGGAAACTTTGCAACAGGTATAACGATGCATGTCCGACGTATCCGTGTCGGTTGACGGGTCAGCTTTAGAGTCGGTTGTTAAGCCCGAGTAGGATTGTGCAACACACAAATACGTGGAGAATATTCGCGCACACGCGATTCGTTAGTAACGTTCGAGAACGGAAGAGCTTTCGTTCATCCTGTTCTATGAAATCCATTTAATTAGCGTGCGACAATCAGAGATGCGCCGCTTCAGCTCGTTCTTCAGGATTATTGTACCTTTATAGATGCATAAACGTATGTTTCTTACTCCTCTCTTTCTATCTTATTCTCTTTTCGCTTTGACAATGGTTAAATCTATGTACAACAGTAAGAGTATTTTCCAGAAAACAATCGAATATCTTAGAAGAGAGAAGATACGATATCTCATTATCCGTATCAGTTAAATGAAGGGAGAATTTTCTAACAATGCTTTCATATGTATTTTGTGGATTATATAATTTGATATGTATAATTATTTTAGATCGATTTTACAAAGGATGATGGAATTTATGAAAAGATATATTATCGAGATATTTGTAAATTGTGTTTTATGCTCTTTATGTTTATGTTCTTTGTCTATAACAATATTGCATAGAAAATAATAAATACTCTGAATAATAAAAAATTGTGAATGAAATAAAATTCGAAGACTTTTGTTAGCTTTTTATTGATATGGATTTTTTGTAAACATTACAACGCACAAATGGTCTTTCGCACAAAAGGTATTTTCTAATTACAATTTAGAAGAAGAAACTTTGAGAGAAGTTATTTTTTCTTTGAAATACTAATTCGGGTCACGAGTAATGTAACGGATTGTCAGCGAATGAATTACTTTGCTCGTAAAACGATTCAAAGATAGAAAGAGAGCCCAGTCGTTTAACTTCTCTTTCGAGGTAAATGCAAAAGGTACGAATTTCAGAAAGGAGTACGCTCGGTCATCCAGTGACATCGTCGAGCTTGGAACGTCTAAAAAAAGAAGGAAGATCGAAGCAGTCAAGAAGTTGGAGTGGGTTGGGAGGCTGAAAACGTCTGAAGAAGTTTCAAAGAGGAAAACTCAGATGGATCGTATCGAACGTTTCACGGGAGTGATAGTAAGAGAAGAGAAGAGAAGAGAAGAGAAGAGAAGAGAAGAGAAGAGAAGAGAAGAGAAGAGAAGAGAAGAGAAGAGAAGAAAAGGAGGGGAAGATGGGCAGAGCGAGAAGTAAAGAAAAAGAAACGTTTTCAGCATGGAGAAGCAGGCGAAAAGGCGCGAGAAGAGCTCGAGGAGGTAAACATGAGTAAAAAGAAATTACAGAAGAATGTAGCGGAAAAACATCAAGGACAAGTACCAAAGGCACTTACGAAAATCTAAACTGTCAATGCCTTCGAGCTACAATGACGCGTTACTTTTCCAACATTACGACGACTTGACGTTCTTCTCTGAAAGGTCTTCTCGTTTTACAAAGTTTCTCTTTTTGACTTATCGAAAACTTTCAATTTTTATCATATATAAAACGAATGGAAAAAACGAACACAACAAAAATAGCAAGAACAACAATAACGAATAGCTACAGGAACGGAAACGAAGAGTGGGAATACTTTTTCAAGTTGAATCAGGTCGGTCAGAGGAGAAGAGTTTTTTTAAAGTGCGAAATAAAAACTGCAAGCGAACCTCGTGTGATTCGAGTACCATCGGCTGGCATCTCGAAACAAACTCGTAACAATTGTTTGAAACAACACGTTGAAGTATTCTAACGACTTCCACTTTATGATCACGGTGCTCATAGTACTTTTCGAACAACCGTTGTAACGTTCGTCGCTCGAGCTAACAAGCTTGCGAATCGATAGGACGAAAATACGTTCGCAGGTTATAACCGAGTGGAAATCGCTCGCGCGAATAGTGAAAAGGGATTCGTATAGAAAAGCATCCTACGTACTGGACACGCAAAGCTCGATGACGTCGAATCGTTTTCGCTCTGACTCCGTTGAAATTGGGCCTCTCGTGAGCTTTATTGAAAAAGATGGCCGACGCATGTTTTCGAGATATCCATTCGCGATCTTTTCAATCTATGTTGCTTTAAACAAAAGCACGGTGAGATTCTCTAATTCCAAGTCCCTCTGCAGCTCTATCAAACGTTTTGTGTACGCGTAATTTCATTCGCATGGTGCACGCTCGTGGACCTGAAAATGATTAGTTCGTGTAAAGTAATTCAATCGAAGGTAGACAAATTCGTTCTACGAATATCCCGATGAAGTCCGACAATAACGGATTAATTAAGATAAATTTCTAAATGAATTTACTAAATACCTTGAAAATTATTTAATGTTTTCCTTTCAATTTATCTTTTTATCCCTATCGATACTTCTTCCATACCTTTTACGGAAATTAAATTAAGCTAATTTGAATAATTTCATAGAGTTCTTATTTTAAATAATTTATTCGATTTTCAGATAGATTAATTTATTATCTAATTTATTTTGAAAATCAAACTATCGAATAAACATTTTCCAATGACTATTTCATTTTACTCGGAATAAAGAATGATTAGATATTCGATAAAATTAAATCAATGATTACATTTTGAATAAATCAATTTTTGACGAATAAGATAGATTATTTAATATAGTTCGCTACCTGAGTTTTATTTTATGTTCTTTTCTCCTAATTTACTGCGATTAATATTACTTAAAAAATTTTATTTTTTGTCCGATTAATAAATGCTCGTTTAAAATTGACCTATTTTAAATATTGAACTTTTGTTTTATATAATTCGTTTCAGCGATTGAATAATTAACTTTATCACTAATTCACGAAGGAGTTAATTATTGAATGAATCTTAAAAGAATAATGCTAATCAAAATATTCAGAAAATAAAATTAGCGATCACCAATCTTCATTACTTTTTTATATATATACATTATTATAGATTAATTACATCATTATTATAGATAAGTTACATACTATTTGCACACATTTGTTCTTTTTTGCATTATTTCTTACTATCGATCATTTCTCTCATTGTAATGGAATTAAATTATGTAATTAGTCTCTTCACTCTTATCTCAATCATGACATAATTAATTTAAGAAATAATTTAATTTAAAAAAAAAAAAGGAACAATGTATCAATTTTGGGAATCAATTGAAAAATTATTAATATCTGAATATCAAATGTTATAATATATATATATATATATATATATATGCAATAGATATATGAGCATTTAACGTTGTCTGTTTAGAAGTAAAAATAAAAGAAAAAGAGCAGAATAGAGAATAGAATACGTGAGCAAGCGAGCGATAACGAGGTATTTTCCTTTGACTTTATGGAAGACGAAAGATTTGTACGTTGGAAATATGCATAGAATGTAGAAAGAAATATCTGTAACGGAAAGAGAACGGAATTCTTCAGTTCGTTTTTCTTTGACTTAAAATACCCGTTTCTACACAGTTACGACATTGTTGGATGAGACTCTTTTTATAATTATTAATTAAATGTCTCCCTTAAAGTCATACCTCCACTGCTTTTATACCTGCATGGTATGTACTCTAGTCAAATAAATTCGTACACGATTCTGTTGGATAATACATTTACTCTTTCTTTCTTTATTTTTCTCCCTTAAATTCAGTTTTTTTTTTCTTTTTCTCATTCATTTTTATCTCAACAGAAAGATCCACGTACCTCATAAGTAAGCACTTTTCAATACTTTATGTTCGTAATATCGTGAGAAACAGTATCGAATAAAAATGTATCCAGTGAGAAGGATTGCTCCTTTTTTTGTTTATATTTCTCGACAAAGTCTTTGAAGAGAGAAAGAGAGAAAGAAATCTCGAATAGTCGAACGGCATCCTTTTTCTATCTCTTTTGCGTCCTTACTCCTTTGTAGAGTCTGGACGACGATACGGAAAGTTCTTTTTCGTTTGATCGAGCGTGCCGTTTTATTCGTCCTTCTTCGTGTTTCCGTTTTCTTACGAACGATTAGAGTCAGATGCTTTTACTTTTCTTATCGTGGAAAATATGTCTCGCGGAGGAAGGAAAGAGAAAGAGGAAGAGAAAGGGATAGAGAAAGAGAGAGAGAGAGAGAGAGAGAGGGGGGAAGAGAAAGAGAGAAAGAATGTTTCTTCCTTAAGCCGATCGCTATGATGGCGTCACGCTTGGCCAAGAAATACAATGAGAGGATCGAACTAGCGTGGCGTCCCCTAGCCAATAGCCTCTAACTTCTTTATTTTCTTTCCTTCTCTGTCTTTTTCTTTTTCCACTTCGAAGCTTCTTATCAAGTAGCGTGCGTGTGGCTGTGGAAGCTTCGACGATGTGGAACAGTTTGGAAATTCGAATTGGTCTCGAACTGCTGGCGACGTCACCGTGTCCAAGTAAGCATGAACCTCGTTTTTTATTATTTAATGATATCTTCATCCATTTATTATAACTCCACGAATTTCTTTACTCGCCTTCGTTATTCAATAACTGTCAGCTCATTGTAACATTAGCGGAAGAAGAGTGACAGATTTCTTTTTAATTCTTACGACTACGTTCCTAAGTTCTTTTTGATTTTTGTTACTGAATTAATATTGAATAACAAGTAGATTTTTTTTTTAAGTTTTTCTGTTCATATGTAATTGCATCACCGGCTTTCGTTTCATTTACTCGTGTTAGTAGTACCAATATTTTAAGCTTCTAATCTTTTTTTTTTTTCTTAACTAAATAATTTATATGGATAATTAAATAGGAAAATTATATTATAAAACTAACTACTATATCATAAATCATAATTAGTTTTTGAATATAACTCTTCCTTCAATCTGATCCCTGGATCGCTTCAATTTTTCGCGATAAATATGATCCATATAGTTTTGTTATTATGATGGTCATCATGCATGATAACAGTTTCTGTTCGTTTTATTAGCTCTCTGTATTCGATTCGTTTTTATGCGTAACCATAAATACTTTATTTTGTATTTTGATATTAAAATGTTTATAATAAAGCAGATGTCATTCTGAAAATAATCTGTCAGTTTGTTTAACATGTACAACACACATATTCATATTTTACAAATGTTATTTGTAAAATTTCCATAAAATTGGTTCAGCCATTTTGTTCATTTTTACCATAAAAGCGTTTTTAAATAAATGGACGTCATTTTCAAAATTTTTAAACAACAAGTGTGTAATTTTAGGTAATAATTTCCACCACAATACTAAAAAAAACTATGTACAAGATTATATTACATTCTATTAAATCAAGTTAATATAGTCAAAAATATTTTACACACATAAATATACATAACATTACGTCATGACATTTAGTCATGACATTACATAACGGTTCGTAGATATACTTCAAACAGAATTGAAAAATTTCATTTTTATCAAAAATTATAACGGGTTAACGTTTTTTGTGATGGTGATTCCATACGGAAGTCTACTTTGGTTGGAAGTCTACAAATGGAACATTGTAATAATTACTACGATCTAACGACTTTTAAAGACTAATTTTTTTTAAATATTTTAATCGAGAAAAAGAGAGAGAGGGAGAGAGAGAGAGAAAGAGTAGAGAGCAAGAGATTATACTCATTATCTAATCAAACCTCTGAAAAATAATTAAATTTCGAGATTCTTCGGAGAATTAAAATCGGACGATTTCTTCAAAAACAAATATTGCGAATGAAGGTCTCATCGCAATGCATATTTTCGGATGAAATTAGGCTTGATTCTAGGAAAGAACGAAAGGGCAATTCCCAGAGGGGTCGTTCGCTTGTCCCCTAAAGTCAAGAATACACATTCGTTGTACGAATATATACGGTGAATCCCTTTTTCTAGTTGGCGCGACAAAATCCTTCGTTTCTTATCTCCTCGAATGCAACCGAAAGTACGAGATACGACACGGAACAGATTTTAGTGCAGATCAAAGGATGGAGCGCTACTAAGGACTTCTCGTTTCCTTTATCCTTTCGCGAAAGAGCGTTTGCAGAAATGAGGGTACACTAATTTTCGTAAGTGCTCATTACTGGTTCTCTCTGGTAAACCAAAATCGTGCTACGTTTATGAGAAAATGATGCATATAAATAATTAAATTTAACTTTTTTTTTATCCAGAAATCATCTGTTTTACATTTTTTCGACATTCGATAACATATTTTTATAGCTATTAGATTGGATTTATAGATTATTTTTTACAGATTTTTTTTGAAACAGTTATGTTCATTTTACGATTCAATAGGTATACGAGTATATTGTACGAACATTATTATTTATCTGGTTTTAAAGAAATATATGAGTATCTTGGTATGATGTTCTATATCAACCTCCTCTCATCTTTTGAGTGTTGAGTTTTAGTATTACACATAGATATATCATACAAGTTTATCGAGTAAACGGGTTCCAAGAAACTTAATTATTTGTTCGTAGTCTGGAGAAAATCTAATATATACTTATGTATATTATAACGATGATTTATCGAAGAGAATAGCACTCTTTATACATATTATTAAATAATATGAAAATGTAGGCTAAAGTGTTAAACTTTTGGTTGAACTAATACTATTCCTTAAATATTCATTTAGTTATAAATATACAAAAGTAATACAAGAAAAGAGCAAGATCCTTAGAATCAAAAATAGTTTTATAAGATATTTTATTAATATACTTTAATTATTTGTTAAATATGATAAAACCATGAAAAGTTCATTTTATAAAAATCTATTGAGAATTTTTCTTTTCTTTTTATTTTTGAGCAAAAAATAATTTGAAGTCTATATACTTATTAAATATTATATCGCGATTTGTGTAGCTTTTCTAAAGAATAAAAAAGTATCTTCTATGTAGTAAAACTTCAATTTCTATCGTTCTAATTAAATAGATCAAAAATGCTTTTTAACATTATCACCATTGGAAGGTAGACAGAAGATCGAGGAAAATGAATATCGAAGGAAAAGTTTCGCAGAAACTCCGACGATTCATGAGGATCATTTTCGATGGAAAGCAGAGAATACTGGGAAAGAGCACGCAATCGACATTCATTGTAATAGAAGAGTTAGAATGTCTGGCTCTCTTCGTTATTTTGAAATCTTCCATTCGGCAAACGAACTCATTTGATTTACTTTTTTATTGATTCTTTTTTGTCGATTACAGGATATTTCACTAGCAGTTCGTAGATTGTATAAGAATAAGAAATAAAACCGATGGAGTAGCATATGATCGATAAAATGAACGGTTACTTTTTATTAATTTTTTTTTTTTTTTACGAACTTTACTCAAATATAAAAGTAGATAAATATAGTATCGACAATTTCAATGAAGTTTGAGTTTCTCGACAATTGCGTTAAAAATAATAATTCATTGTGCTGTTAAGTATTACTGACTAGTGATACCGAGATATTTAATTAATAATTATAAATAACATTCGTATAATTCCAAGGACAACATTTATGAAACGTTAAGTTATTAGCATGTTGTTCAGTGGCTATTAAACGTCACTCGATAACAGGAGTTGTGATCAAATTTAAGATTTGGGATTGTATTGTATATAAGAATTTAATGATTTTATGAAATATAATCGTTCTCAAATGTAGTTAAAAATTTCATTCCTATTATTTTTTTTTTTTTTTTATAAATATTATTTCATAGACTCAACATTACAGTGCCATTAAAAAAAGAAAACATTTTAACATTAACACTTATAAGCAATAGACGAATAAATGGAAACCATAAGTTGAAGTTACGATAAGCTACAGAGTTTATAAAATTGCAAGGTACTCGCGATCAATGACGTACGACTCCCTCGCGAGTGCAATTTCGAGAGTGGAAGCTGGCGGACTGCGACGGAAAGTTGTTTACGAAACGCGCTATATTCACTGCTGGCATCAACGCTAACTGCAATTTCTATCACATGCATTCAATCAAGTGGCTGGTAGTAGGGCGCAACAGTGTTTTAGATAATTGGACATCGTAAATTTCGGAACATGCATAACATGTGCACCACCTGCTACACGGTGATCCTAAAGCAATTAGTTCAATAACATGGTACTCCATGGTGGCCAGCCCATCCGCAAATCGAATTTCTCGAGGAATCGCCGACGATCGATAACGTTATTGTACTTCGACAAATCTAATTACGAAAGGATGGGACATTTCTAAGAATGATCGGCTTACATCTTTTAATTTTATAATCGTGATATATGAATTTTTGATAAAAAATTATTATTACTTTATTTCCAATTTTTCTTTAAATGATTACGTCAACGTCATGAACATGTTTAGTTGATTTTAACTTGATCCTTATTATTAGACATATATATTAGAGTTAAACCTACTTTGGATCGCTTCTAAGAAGATCGAAGTCTCATATCTAATAGAGATGTTTGTTATTCTAAATAATTTTAAAATAGCGAAAGACTAAAACTATATTCTAAAATGTTATCGAATTATTTCAAGAGTCACAAATATTATAATATCATGATGACGATTAAGAATCCATTACTTTATTGCCGTTGTATAAAAAAAACAAATATGTAATTGACGAATTAATGTCATGGAGTTTCATTTTGAGAAAGAATAAAGATTTAAAATAAAGGATCTGACCATGGAGTGACAAAAGTTTTAACTAGAATCCTCAAACTGTACACTAACGTAGCTATCTGGTTTTTTTAAATAAAATTAAAATTTATTGGGAGTCTTTTTTATTAAAACTTGAAACTCTATTGACAGGAGAAGCTTTTGACAAAAGAACTGAATTAAACCATTTACCATTTATCTCAATACAAATTTTTTAAATGTAATTTTTCTCAATGAATTTCTAATATATGTATTAAAAAATGCAATAAAATAGTGACACATCTTGATAGTAAATAAAACATTAATCGATATTGATTGATTTTCGTTAAAAAAAAAAAATATAGATAAGAATTATATTTTTTTTTTCCAATTCAAGTTATTATTTATTAAAATATTGTTGATATTGAATTTCGAGCAAAGCGACCATCCATGATATGTTATAAAAATATTACTAAATCGATTGATATTGGTCGATGTCATGAGAATATTTTCTACGAAAAATCAGCATACTTCAACGATGACTTTACCATGATAAAGTATATGTATTCTAGTAAGCAAGTTTAACTTTATCGAGCTAACATGCCAGAAGAGACATTTCACGAGTTCATTTCATTTTTCAAAGAAATTGTGATAGTCGAGAATTTGTCATTTATTTTCCAGAGGATTGACTTATGACAGCGAGATATAAAATTCTTCTGCTATTTTTCACGAAAGAATACTTTGCAAATATTTGTAGGACTTTATACGAATGAATAATTTAAATAGAAAGAATATATTATATCAATAAAAAAAAAAAAAAAAAAACAAAAAACAAAAAATAAAACACAAAAAATAAAAAATAAAAAATAAAAAATAAAAAAGAAAAACTTTATAAAAAAGTTGGTAAAATCAATAAACTGCTTTGTTAAAAAGATATATTTTTAAATGTTTTCACGTAGAATAAATACGTCCACTATAAATTATGAAAGAATATTTTTTGTCCTATTAAATTATATTTGTATTATATCATATGTAGGAAAGTCCTGTAATCTGTTAATGTCGTGACCTCAAACAGATGCATTTGTTTTATTATTAAAAGTTATGTCGAGCACTTTAATGGATTATTATGAATCTCAGGGCTGTTCACGATCACTTAGGTTTCTATTTTTTTAAATAATATAATATGAACATCTATATAATGCTTCTTAATGTCTCTTTACTCAATATTAGACACACAGTAGTACGCTTATGGCTCTTAGACTTACTCTTTATAGTTCTTCCAATTGACACTTTGCACTGTACCAGACGAATTTAGGTGAGTGACTTTTCATGTTTGTATCCATCTATACCATCGTCATGAATACAATGTTCAATCTTATATTATAATTTGATATTATTTATTTGTAACTTCATATTGTCATAATATGCTTTGCAATTTATTCATTCTCATATTCTAGATATTTTATTTAACAAATTCATCGTTCTTTTATCCGCGAGTACATCAAATTATTTTATCTTTTTTAACATTTAATGTCGAATTTTATACAACTATGCGGAATTTCTTTAATTCAACGACCGTCGCTAATAGTATTGGTGAGATATTACTTATTTTTATAGTTGTGTTAGAAATTCTAACCGGAAAAGTTATTTCTCTCTGGAGATTCGTGTCGCAAAAAGAGACATCTATTTCTTCTTTATACTGTCCCAAGCTCTTCGTAAAATTTAATAAGAAGTAAATTTTTTAGATGAAGTGCTCTCTGATTATTGGTACCTAGGAAAAAAAAAAGTTGGACTTAATATATCAAATTTAATATTCATACGATATGTACAAAATCAAGAAAATAAAATTAGTATTAAATCTTGTTTATTTAATCGTATGAATCTCAATTAATAATATACCTGATGGTTCAGCGTTGCGTTGAAGTCTATCTTAAAATTTATGCTGATTCCTATTGAAATAATTCAAAACTCAGAGAAGGGATCGAGATCCAAGGAGTTTTGTTGTTCAACGAAGTGGGAGAAGGTAAATGTATAATTTTAACGTGATCTCTAAGATATTCATCTTTATTTCTTTCTATTTTTAGCTCTTTCACTTCTAGAATCCTTTTAAAGTCATTCCAATCAAAATTGTATTCTATTTCAACGATCTTAAAGGTACACGTAACGAAAACGATTTGAGTAAAATTCTCGTTTATTAAACCTTACGAAGGATTACGTATAACCGATCAAGCTCGATTTTTGAATTCGAAGTTCAAATAAAAAAGGCGATAGTCAATGATAATTTTAATGTTGAATAATTTATTACGATTCGAAAGTAAATATTTTTCATTGATACAAGTATGCTTAATGGGACGTTTCAGATGTCGACCTTGTTCAAGTCCACGCTCGAATCGGTATTAAAAGAGGGATGCTAATCAGAGAAACGTACATTCGAGATCGGACCTCAAAAACCAATGTGAACCAGACAATATCAAGACTTACGTGTACTTACGTTCGATAAAAATTCGGGTGAGTACTTACGCTGTTACGATTTTGTCGCGATTATAAACTTGGAAAGTCTTGGGATTGGACTGGCATTATTTAAAATGAAAAAGAAAAAGGAAGAAATGAATGCATCTCAAAAAAAGATCATCGTGATCCTTTGACTTAAGGTACTTAAATTGCTTCGAGTTTTAATAAAATTCTAGAGCGTTCTTCTCTCTTCGAGAATGAATATCAATCTACTAGGAGACGTAGCTAATTTTATTCAGGATGCGGATGAGACATTTTTTTCTGGCTTAGCGTATCCGTCGTTTATTTGTGTATATCTAATTGTCTTAGCGGCAACTAATTTTCTTCTCCCAGCCCAGGGAAATTCTCCGTTAAACCTTCCGCGCTTATGTTAAATGAAGCGCGGCGCGTTTTATCGTCCACACCAAGAGATGCTGCCGCGATATTCCCTGCATTCTCTTCGTTATTAATTAGAACGTTATGCGCGTATACCGCGAATTCTACTAGTCGAGCTACCAATTAATATTGCTATTATTTGTTAGCCAGGCGTGTACTTAATTTAAACATGGATTACATTATTTGTATATCATGCATGGCTGACCAAAGCAATGATCAAACGGTCGCAAACATATAAACATATAGATATATGGAAATATTTTATTCTTCGAGCTTTGATGATCATACACAATATATTATGTTAATTGAACATTAATTTATAATCAATTTTCAGGAATATTCGTACATTCTAAACGTGTTTTCGTCATTACGACCACGGCTTACGGCGCCTCTTTATGCATGGATAAAAGATGAAATGGAATCTATATTTTAAAGTAAGTTCCTTGAAAGCTCAAGGAGATAAGAAAAAATCTTATTATCAGAAGCAACGATCCTTGTCCGTCCAGTCGTATCGTTTTAACTCCCACAAGTAATTCAAACGGTAGGAAAGATTCGTTCAAGTCCAGCAAGTTTTCTTTGACGTCATTTCGTAACTCTTCATTTCTCTTTCTCTTTTTCTCTGTCTTTTCTTTTTTCTTTCTTTCTGAAATACTCGATGAAAAAGACATAAAATCATACTAACAATAATCGAGAAAAAATTCGCAACTGTGTGCTACGGTGCAAATATGCAATCTTTTCTGTAGAAACATCAAAGTATCCTACGATTAGATTTACTCTGTTTTTCTGTCCTGTCGTTAAAAGCAGATCGTTTTCTTTCTATCTTTTGGTTAGTTTTTCTTGCATAACAATTACAAAGAAAGTGAAAGAGAGAGAGAGAGAGAGAGAGAGAGGAGAGAGAGGAGAGAGAGGAGAGAGAGAAAGAGAGAGAGAAATATAATGAAAAAGAAAGATGATGGAAGTATGCGGAATGAGGCCGTGTTAAAATAGCTCGTAAACGCGGTACACAATTTGAATCGACAATGTCTCTGCTATTGAAAGGTCGTCGTAAAACTCAAGTCCGCGTTATCATAACCTCACCCTCTCGCGATCGGTCGCAGTCTCGTATCGGGAATTCCGTTGCGGTTTCATCGCATCTACTCGTCTTCTCTACCTACGTGTTATGGACAGATAGATGACGATAGCTTTGACCCGGATTATTTTTCCGTTCATACATTTAATTCATGTATAATAATATAGATGAAACGCTTTACGTATATAGATATATATATATAATATTATATAAGGTTGGGAAATGATTCCATGATCAATATACCGTTTAAAAATTATTTGAATTGCTAATAAACCTTCAGAAGAGTCGCTTGTATTTTTATTGAACTTTTAGACATTTTTAATCGTAGCTTTCGAAAATAAAATATAAATAAATCAATTTGATCATATAATTGTATTATAAATTGTTTAATCCGACAATGAGTATAAATCATTTAATGTTCTTTTTTTAATTAAGCAATCTCCAGAGGGTGCAAAGGAGACAGTAGATGAGATAAAAGGCCGACGTAGAAGCGCCGCTATTATCGAGGTAGAAAATATTATCGTCCTCTATCAAATTTATCTCTTGGAACGTATCGTCATAAAAGATAATATAGATTTAATAGAGTATGTGTCTGTGTATAAAGGCCGGCTGTATAACGCTCGCGTATTTTTAAAAATCAGGCTTAAAAGAGCGAGAAGATGTTTCACCAAAAGCCAGTCCATATCAGGTTTAATGAATCTTTATGTACGCTGAATAGATGTATAAAATAAAACTCTTAATTACAATATTAAAATATATTTAAATAAGAGAGATAGCAAAGAACAATATGTCTCGTATCGATTATTGTATGTTGACTATATGAAAAAGCTTCGAATAAGAGTAATAAATAATCTTTATTAAAATTAACTGTACAAAGACATAAATTTGAACATTTGAAAATATAAAATCAAAAAATATTATATATTCTGATAGATCTGTAATAATGTAAGTCGGCTTTGTAAAAAGTAAATGATTTTGTTCTGGGGAATCTTGTTACCATCGAGTATTCTTATAAATAAAAACTATAAAATATAAGATTATGATTGTCTGATTAAATAATTTCTCATTCAACACGATCAACATATTGAAAGTAGATCTGGAATTAATTGAATTGTTTTATGATTGTCAGATTACAACAAACTTTCGCAATGAACTGTTGCAATATATCAAAGAGTAGAACTTTAGAAGAAAATGGTAATAGAAAGAGAAACAGGAGTAGCGTTCCGAGTGAAAAAGACGGGTATATGCGCAATGACGCGTAGCGAGGCGAACGGAGTTCTCCATCGGCGTCGATTGTCGTTTCGGGAAATGGGAAATTCTCTTCGGTGCCACTCCCATACTCTCCTTCATCCCCTTTCCCTTACGCTCCATCCACGACTCTCTAGGACTGGCAACTGCCGTGTCGAAGTATTCGCTTGGCGAGAGGATCACTTTGAACGCACTTGTCGTGTACGTCCTCGAAACGCTATAACGCTAGCCGATCCAACGGGACCCGCATCGAGATTACGTCTATTGTTCTATCTTCGTAGTGAGTGCAGCATTCCTATGAGCATTCTCAGCGAAAGCTTTATTTATCGCTACTACGTGCGTCTTACTGATGCTTGCGTCGAATAACATTTTGAAAATAGCTGTTTAATATAAAGAATAGCAATATTATAACTTCTTAAATAATTCCTTTTAATCGGTCAAATATTAGTTACATTTAATAGTTATCTTGTAGTATAGTCAATATTGTTACTTTTAATAGTTACCTTGTGGTATAGTTAATATTGTTACCTTTATATATAATTATTTGTAAGTAATACATTTTATATCATGAACAATTTTTTTGCTGAGATTCATAAAATTCATTAGCGATAATGGTTAGAATGCTGGAAGTTACTTTATTAAATAAATTTTAAAGTTATCTTTAGAGATTTACTATTTGATTTACTTAATGCACATGCACTACTTTCTTTTATATCTATTTGTACTAGCTTATTTTTCTTCATTCTTGCGTCCCTTTTTTATTCCGGTCGAGGATCATAAAACCTTTGACTAGCTTCTCGCCTTTGACAACGCTTTACTATGTTTCATGCTACGATAATATGATACGGTGATAATGGCATGGTACGTTATTCGCGAATAAACGTCACTCGATTGCGTTAAATAAATCTATCGTGCGAAAGTTTAATCTCATTTAACACGATAGATCGTGATGCAATTGCCAGTCGATCTTTTCGAATCATCTAGTAGCCCGATGCACGATCGTTTATTGTCATTTTCGTTATATACACGAGGTAAATATTTCACGGAAGGGTGCGAACCACAAACGCGTCTGGCATGTGTAATTTACATTAATTCATTACGCGAAAACCAATAGTGTAGCCATGGCTATACATATGTATGTCGAAGAAACGAATGTGTATTGATTTAATCGATAACCACGTTTGGATTATTAAAAAATTCAATGACGATACAGGTCGAGAGGATATCGTAATTTATGAATCGATACATCAGCAAAATTGCAAAACAAAGACATTGCGACTAATAATGTTTTCTTTGTATCCTTCTTTTTCTTTTACATAATTTTATCATATAACCGGTTTTATTGAAATGTGAGTTTTGTTTTCAAATTTAAAGAACATATTTAACATTATGAGTTCTATATAGAAGCAACAACATGACAGCGAAAAATTGATTATATTTCATATACATTTCTACAAGCATAATGTTTCTTTAGAATATCATATTTCGATTTTATTTATATAATGTTCGAAGCTCCACCATTCTTTTTTATATTAATAAAATAGCAGAGCTTTAACCAAAAGTTCAATAAATATTGCCAATCGAGAACCTTTAAAGAGGACATTCACTTTAGGAAGAGAAAAGCTTTGTCACGATTGTTCATAAAATGGAGATTGAAATCCACTTATCGAGCACGCTTATCGAGTACATAAGCACGTATATAACTTTTTACCGTTATAACAATCTTATACATTTTTTTTTTCACTTTTCCTTTATGCAGAGTGATTTATCTCTCGCGATTACCCTATATAAATCATTCATTAAAAATTGTTACTCATAAAAAAGACTTCCGAAAGGGAGTAAAAAATGTTTGATATTAAATATTTTTCTTATTAAAACAGTCGGTTTAAAATTGCTCGTATAATAATAAAATCTCAATGTCGTTTAAATTTATTATAAATTTTTAGTAATTAATAAACTTTTCATGTTTTATCATAAACATATTTTATCAAATCTATTAATTCAGTGTAATAGAGAAATACGTTTTATTTATGTCATTATTATTAAACATGTTCGTTCTAGTAAGTAAAATGAAAAAATTGATTTTTGTATCGTATATTACTTGAAATAGCACATTGACACATTGTTATAAAATTTCTTGAAAAATAGATAAATAGCGTAATGTAGGAACAAGAAAAAAAAATACATTTTTTTTTCTTTTTCTTGCTCGCATAATCATCCCATGGCGGTTAGAATTTTACACGTGGATGGTGTTCGTCTATATAAATACTGGAAACCTGTCTTGGCGAAAAGAGAAAAAGAAAGAGAATGTCTCGTCGACAATGAGTTCGATGCTCCAACACTTTGTCAGCATTTTCTATTTATTGACATAGTTGACCTGTTTCAATTTTCATACTCGGCACCGGCGATAAAACGGAATATCTGCGAGAATATCGCGATAGGATGTATATATTACTTGAAATAGGCCAATTTTATTCTTTCATAAAAGAGAATTTTGTGAAGCATAAAATTGTAGAGTCAAATTTATTTCAAAGGAAAAGAATTTTCTATTTCTTTGTATAGTAAAATATCTCTGACATTGTTGTTTCTTTCGTGTTACAATTTTTGTTATTAAATATATTTATGATACAGTAATAAGAATCAAAGGATAAAAAAAATCGAAGAAATCGATGTTCGACGATTTCCATGATTCAACCGTAACAGGTATCAAAACGTTTAATTGGAAAGGATAGTTATTGATCATTGGAGAATCTAATTGGATGAAGCTCCCATCTAGAATAATTAGCAAAAGACGAGGCAAATTATATTAGAGATTCAATAGTCATTCATCGTCTATTACTTTGACTATCAGTTACAATGCGCACGTGATGATATAATCGACAGAAAGGAAGAATTTTCTGCAGAATGGTGCAATAATTTACGGGAATGGTAAATTATTGCACCATTCTTAGTATCATTGTTGACGATGATCTATCTTGATAAAATTTAATTTGCGAATAGAACTCTCGTATGCGTTGAAGAAAGAAATTTTCATTGGTCTATTTAATGAAAGCAACAAGAAATTTTTCTTATTTTATGTTTTTACTATAACGTAAGAAAATGTTGAACACATAAATTAATATTCCAAGGAATAAGCAAAATTCTTTTGAAAACTTAAAACTGATACTGATATTTGTCGCTGATGTTTATGCTATTTAAAAGAACTATTATTTAATGATTTTCACAAAAAATGATTCATAAGTTATTCCACGTACCATTGCTAATGAATAAAGGGATAGAGCTTGTAAAAGGAACGTTTTCGAGACCGATTCGAATTCGAGGTTTTATCGAGTGATCGTAGCGTTGCTGAAACTAATCTCGAATGCTTTCGTGTTTCCAGCTACGTTCTATCCCTACCAATGAGATCGTTGTGGACCCACGAACTCAGTTACGATTTGCTTTTGCTCGGAAAATATCTACGATCGTTTCTTGCCCATTGTTCTCTCTTGTACCTCTTTTTTTATCAAAGAACATTTTTTTTTTTTTTTTAATAGAGAACAATCAATATAGATAACGAATAAATGATACCTATATAATAGAATTAAGCAGCTTTATCATTAAAAGTGTGTCATTAAATTTTATTATTTTGAATCTAAAGATTTCTTATTTCCATATAGATAAGGACATATTAAATATAAAATACAAATTAGATTTTATTTCTTATTAAACGATATACCTATAGTTTAATGATACGAGCATGAATGTGGAATGTAATGAGTATGGACGAGAATTAAAAAAGATAGAGAAAGAGAAAGTTAAAGATTAATCGGAATATATCAAGAGATATGTTTATTATCTCTAGAGTAAAAAGAAAGAAATAAGAGATTACATGATTGCTTCTTTCTATTTTTGTTTTATTTCTTACTCTGTTTCGTGAGGAAAGGAAGAAAAAACGAAGAAGAAGAAAAGTACTAAAGAGAAAAAAAAAAACAGACGATTCGTGTTACATGAATCTCATCGACTTCTAACTCGAATCACCCATTTCTACTTCAACATTTGTGCACCTTTCGCAGTTTGAACCAGTTCCAGCAGGGTGAAATTTTGCTGGGGCTTGTACAGAATGCAAATAAAACAGCGAGGATGGATCGCAGTCATTGGTATAGGAGAAATTCGTCGGTACGCGATACAAGTTGGGTAAACGACGCTACTTACACGATAAATCGAGCAGTAAACTTTTATCACGGATGAGCGAGTTCGATGCGTTTGCTTTTAGCGAACGAATCGAGTATTGGTCAGCCATCGTAAATCAAGCCTCGAGCGTAGCGTGTTTCTCGTTTCACGAAAATTAGCAAGACCCTTTCAAGCAATTTTTTTTTCTTTTCTTTTTATTCTCTTGTCCGTTACACGCAACCTTCGGTTTTTACAATCAAAGCATGATCATTAAAAGTATTTATCTTTTTATAAAGCACAAGCGTTACTCAGAATTTAGTTAATTTTTTTTTTTTTTTTTGTAAAGCATTTGGATATAGTTTTAAAAAACTGTATTAACGATCGATTCGTTGAAAGTTCAAGAAGATAAAATTGAAATATTGATCAAATATAAGCGATATGTATTACGATTTTTAAACGTGTAACCATACATTGATGTATAGCTCATGCTCATCGGTGTATAGAATTCAAAATAATTTCTTTTGCTGATGTGAAATAATTCAATGTTAAACTATCGTCGTTATTTAACGTCTTGAGATTACAACTGGATACATATTACAAAAGACAAAGCAAATTAATACGATGATATTGTTAGATTATTAATTTATTACGATATTTTCTTTTTATATTTTTTTCTGGACGAAAAGACCAGTGTTCCTTTACGATTTAATTTTCTCGAGATTGACCATTTGTCGTCTATGAAAGGAGAAATTAGAATTAAGGGAATGATTAAATTATTTCGAAGAAATGTTGAAATTCAACGTAGTAATATCTAAGATCGTTTAAACTACTGGTAAGGTCAGCATCGACGATATGAAAAGCATTCATCACTAGTACGTCTTATGCAAAGCGATCTAAACTCATGCCCATCTGCGCATAAATTTCATGACCATTAATTAGGCATCCGCGTTGCATCAGCCCTTGTAATTAGATGCAGTTAATAGTTACTGGCGAGCTCTGGTGGAATATCTTGGGCTGCAAGCGAAACCGTAGCGATCCCTTGCGAAATGTTCGGCTATTACGTACGTATAGATACTCTCACTCTTCCTTCTAACATCTATTCTAGTGCGTATTCGCATAGAACCATATACATACATAGTTTACAGTGTAACCAATGTATCCATGAAATATGTGAATAAAGAGATATCAATAGTGATTTATAGGTTTATATATGTCTCTGCATACGTACATAAATACGTGTGTATACAAAACGGACAGAGATCGTTGCTCAATCTCCGTTGGAGTTAGCAGTCTTTGTATTCTCCAATTTGCTTTACAGTAGTAACAGACATTGGTATAATTAAGCTGCTATTTGCAAAATGTTCCGGTTAGATATCCGTAGCTAGCTACTTTCGACGGATTTCGGTTTGCCTGTGGGCCAGCCGACAGGGATGTCGAAATGACGATCACTGCAATTTATGAGATACCCTCCAGCTTGGATTTATGCGAACAGACGATATCGTTATCGGAAGCTACGGTTCGAGGATTATCGAGAGTGACTGTAATTTCCCGAACGATGGCCAAGCCGAAAAAGCTTGCGATTGGTTAGTAATGTACAATGGACGGAGAGAATCTAAAGGCAATACAAAACGACATAATTAATCCTATAAATGTATCGTTCAAGATTATTCTCTGTGCTAATTGGATGAGTAAGAAATAATAAGATCGTTAAGGTGATCCCGCGTTATAGCATTTCCTTTTAACCCCTTAATGAAGACATCATGTAACGTCGATAATCTTATTATACGAAGACTAAGAAGAAGAAAGAAAAGGTCTTAATTAAACGTGAAATTAGTTGTCGCAGAGTAATTTTCATTTTTTAAAGGAAAAGAAAGTTATTTTATAGATATTATGAACAAAATATTTTCTATCGAAAATAATAATATATTGTTCGAAATATTTCTCAGAGCTTTTCATTTACTAGTCTTTAAAGAAAGCGGTCAATATCCCTTCACTATTCCGTTCATACGCTCTTTGATATAAAGTCACTTGCTCGAGGCTCTTTTTCATATACACGTATATTCCTTAACTGCTTCATGGATTAAATTTTTGAAATTTAAGAGAAAATTCTTTTTCTAATTAATATATTTACCTTAAAAAAACAAAATAGTTAAAATATTATAGAAAGCATTCTGGGAATTTAAATATAAATACGTATGTGCATAAAAATGTGAGTATGAGTTTTTGTATTGTGTATGATTGTAAACGTGTTTAAATTTGCATATATTACTATTCAAAAAATCGAGAAGCTATTGATCCCAATGTCTTCGTGCAACAATATAAATATTGATGATATGCGGCATTGAACTGATTATTGTTACATTGCGATTCTAAAAATTAAAACGTAATGTTAATCTGCGTAATTGCTTAATTATAATAAAGAACATTTATCTTTAATTCACTATATAATATAGAATTTAAAATATGTGCATATCCAAATTCCGTAAAAAATTGAGAGATTTATTTAATAATATAAAAAATTAAACGAAGATTTTCTCGCTAGTGAAGAGGAATATATGAATGAAGATTATAATCTCCTTTGGATTATCAAAGCTATGAATAAGAGAGGGTCGGTAAAATAAGAAGCTACTCGCTATATCACTCATACCTTTGTTGCAGGTAGGTCTTGACTTTGCAGCTTTTTTTTATGTATGCTGTTATCATTTTCATCGAACGTAATCCCCATTGCTTCTCGTAAAAAGATATAACTTTAAGATATGGCCCTTTTCTCTGTTTCTCTCTCTCTCTCTCTCTCTCTCTCTCTTTTTAGAAAAGTGACAGAGTAGAAAGTGAGGAGGTAGAAAAAGAAGAGAAAGAGAGAGAGAGAGAGAGAGAGAGAGAGAAAGAGACTACGACTAGTTTAACGTTTGCTGCAAGGACCAACGAGCTTTTACTCTTTGAAATAACTGTTACATGCCGCGCAGAAGGGACTTTTTATCACCGGACGTGGCCGAGTCGTAGCTATGGCTTAGGTCATTCGGGTCAAGCTTACGATTATTACGTAACGGTAGATGCTCTCACTCTTTCCTCCCCGCCTTTCTCTTTCGTTTATTCTTTCTTTTTCTTTTCTCTCTTCGTCTCTCCTTTTCTCGTGACGTTGGAAAACGATGGAAAGTAGGAGCAGTCACCGCACGCGTCCGGATCTCCATTATAAATGCTTCAGAATTCATTCTCGTCGTCCGACTATGTCGAGAACGACGACGACGACGACGACGACGACTACGAAGTCGACGGTGGGAGGACGATGACGCCCAGTTCGTTCGCGTTAGAGGAAAAAAGGAAATAAGTAGGAGAATGAAGAGAAGGAGAAATGAAGAAGAGAGAATGAGAGAGAGAGAGAGAGAGAGAGAGAAGAGAGAAAGAGAGAAAGAGAGAGAGAGGAGAGAAAGGGAGAGAGAGAGAGAGAGAGAGAGAGAGAGAGAGAGAGAGAGAGAGAGGAGCTCGTTCATTATTTCGACGAAAGTCTCTCCTTGTGTTTCCATCGTGTTGGTAGAAAAATGGCCGTCGGTTGGGTCTACATGTTTATTACATAATTCACGAGATATGATGTCGTTTGCCTCGTGTAGTGAACCGTAGGCAGTGCATAAATTGGTAAGGGGTTGAAGATCGACCGTGACATCGACTTGCTTGTAACTTCATTTCCTTTGATAGAATAGAAAGCAAGAGGATAATTTACGTCACGGGAGTTTTTATTGAAAAATAGAAAAGATGATGACAACTTGTCTGTCGAATTTCTCGATCGGTGATAGAGCGTAATATCACACTTTTTTAGCGTGCGAGTATTCGTCTTGTAATAAAGAATAATAAATCGACAGTATTATCATAAGTCGTGATATCGGAACTATTACGTTTTCATTATATTTATTACGTTAATCGAACATTTTCGTTATTAATAAATCTCTTTGGATTATAAAATCAAAATCAATCGGTCTTCTTTTTTCTTTTTTTTTTTTTCTTCTTTTTATCTTTTCTCTTACTTTATTTTTCACCAAAGAAATTCTTACTACCTTTCACGATAAACTAACGTTCGCTTGGCTATTTCTATTTCGTTAGTAACGAACGTTTTTGACCTATCACATTGCTGTTTTTCCAGCAGTTTTGTTTCGAACGAGAGAAGCTCTTTCTCTCTCTCTCTCTCTCTTTCTCTTGTGAGTTCAAACGTATTCGAAACATGCAAAACGTGCGAATAGAAATACAGATACGGTAAAAGGTAGGTGAGTGTATGTCTGAAATCGGCTAGGCTTTTCGTCGTCGATAGAGTCGAAAAAAAGAAGAAAAAAGACCGTAAAAAAGAGTCCATCAGTGTATAGGTAGTTTTTATACGAGTATACAACAAAACCGTTTTGACTTGTTCGTTGGGGTAAAGCAATGTAAAGAAAGAAAAAAAGAATTTAACTGTATTGGGTCCAAACTCATAGGTATAGTTGTGTGACTATTTTCGTAAAATTCTATAAGGAATTGTTATTTGGCCGACGCGCGTCTGAGTGTTAGAAAATGATAGAAAACGTATATATGAGCACGTATAGGTACCTATGAATGTGAACAAGAAACTATGTCGATTTGTTCGGCCGGACCAAAAGCTCGAGAAAAAAGAAAACTAGTCTCACATGGTAGAATTAAACGATTAATATCGATCCGAGTTTCGGTTAAACTATTCGTGCGATCGTGTTAGGAAACATTTCACGCATGGATCAGTCAGAATTTACTATTTAAACACGTAATCAACCAATCAATAAGACGTATCTACGCATTGTATGCAATGTACATAACATAGATCGCCACGTATAGATGAAAACGTTTATTATTAATAGTGTTTACGTGTAATATACGAATATTGAATATATATATACATGTTATCTGTTCACTTCGTTTACACTGCTTAGATCTGTATGTTTATTAGGCAGGATAATCTAAATAAATAGTAAGCTATTAACATTAAATATAAATGTTAAATAAGATAACTTATATGGTGCATATAAAATTATATATATATCAAAGGACGAAATTACTTATTATATAGAGTAATAGCACGATTCATTGATTTATAATTTATATACAAAAGGAGTTTTATTATCGAGATATTTGCTTAATTTATTCGATATTACTCGTATTGCGGTGTTACGCGAGAAAAACATTCGTACAGTAAAGAGTTTGATAGTTGACCTATTAATCCTCCTTCATACTTAATATTTTATGCATTTATGTCAGTAAGTCGTAACGTTTAATACATACGTGGCATGCAAAGTGCAAATGTCCGAAGTGGACATGCGTCAATCTCTTATCAGAAATGCACGATGTTTAGTGGCAGCTTCGGACGCATGTTCGTATAGATATTCCTATTGTTCTCGTATCTCTGTCCTTTTCTTCGTATGTAAAGGAAATTACAGTTTTATACAGTATTTCCTTCATTTGTATTACACACTACATAATCAGAATCGAGAAGGATTTCTTCGAATGCTATGAATTCTTAGCGCATAAACACAAATTTTTATATTTTGCTCGAGAGTTTTTTCCACTTTTGATCATGAAATATTCTCGTTCCAAAGATGTTCAACTTCTTTCGTAAATTATTTAATATATCTATTAAAACATTTATTTAAATTTTTTCAAATTCTCGGAATTTTCTGATCGCATATACGAATGGTATTGCGTCTTGAGATAGAAAAGTATTTGATTAGTACGTACGATAAAAAGAGAAGCGAATTTTAGCCAAACCACGAATAAGTTCGGACATGCGAACTGTTAGCCTAGAATAAATTATTATTTTTATTGAAGTCTTTAAGTTTTGATTATACGACTGAATATATCTTTTCACGCGTGAGCGGTATGCAACGATGCGTGTAGATAGATATAGATATATTGACCCGTATTACTTACCCTCTTTCTTTGAGGCTTTCATTTTTTTAACGAAGATAATTAATCTTTGCCAGGGCTTCTAGATTTCGACTGCTCGTGAGAAAGTACAAAGGTTCGAAGCTATAAATTCTCGTGCAATTTTCAGAAAATTGCCAATTACGTTCCACACATTAATTCCCTGCTGCAGCACTTCCACTTTCTCTGTCTCTTTCTTTTACCCTCGTTCTCCTTCATCAGAATAACTCCTCGGTGGCAACATCTAATTACTTTTACATTACCCCAAGTAGACGCGGGTACTCTCGTATATTATGCGACCAATCAATCATGAAAATTACTCTTCGTCAAAGATATTCCGCGTGTTTGTGGTCGCCCTCATTGTTTCATCGAATCAAACGAAACTTTACTCGGCACTCGTACAAATATTACTTCCCACTTAACATGAATGTGAAGCAGATGGGGGATGAATTAATAACCGATGCAATTCTTTCTCACTGGTTCGATCGCTCAAGTACTGTAGTAGTATAACTCGATCATTCTGCATCCGTCACTGTCACTAGTCGAAGAATAAGCGTCGAAACGAAATTTTGAAGAGGAAGATCACAATTTACTGATATTAACAAACTCTCATAGATCTGATTGTATTGAGATATAAACGAGTTTCTTTTTTTAACAACATCTAAATAGATTTTACTTATCGTTATCAAATAAAATTTTGGTGAGTGTGAATAAAGGATAAAATTCGACGATGGCAAAATAAGTTTAGAGAGGAGAAGAAAGAAAGAGAGAAAATTCGGGTTTAGAATGAATTTTCGACGACAGAAATAGAATCCTGGGGCGGTGTTCGAAAGCTTGAGAAAGAAAGAGGTAGAGTGGAAGAAAAGAAGAGAGAGAGAGAGAGAGAGAGAGAGAGAGAGAAAGAGTGAGGAAGAGAGTGAGAGGGTGAAGAAAGAGAACCGCGAAAGCATTTCACGCGGCTCTCACAATGGCGAACGCATTTATTCTGCCGTTCCTTTTTTATCGTGTCGCGGAAAAGGGACAGGGAGTGGGTCGCTGGCTCGAAACTTTCATAATACCTGCCGGTAAGTTCGCTCGACTCATGGGATTGGTAGAAAGAGAGGCTCGTTCTTTCCTGCGGACTTTCTATCGTACTTAATTGACTGCGTCGGTAAGTGAATATGAAATATATGTAGGTAGCTAGTCGCATACTATGGTAAAGTTACTGCTATTGGATATCTTCGTTCGATAGAAAGGAAGAAAATGATAAAGAAGAAAAGAGAGAGAGAGAGAGAGAGAGAGAGAGAGAGAGAGAGAGAAAGAGAGGAAGAGAAAAAGATAGAATAGAGTAAGAAAAATATTTCTTTGCTTTTTCATAGTAAGGCAAAATATCGCTTGGTATTTCGAGTTCCGAATTTCTTGAGCTTGAAAACTTCTCGAGATTCTACGATACGCAGGAAAGGAAAACGCGGCTTAAACTGGAAGGAACGTTTAGGAATTTCTAATCTCTTCTTGGCGAACGATCGTTTGGATGCCGAGAATGATAATCGCGTACTTGGAAAGTTCTTTAGCGGATTGGATTACGCGGATCTTGCGAATGCGTTTTCAAAGCTTTCCTATCGTTGTCTATTGCTAGCAGATTCATGTGTATGTTACGATCAGCTCGATATAATTTTATCTTAGTCTTAATAGATTAAGAAGAAGCCAATGGATGGCTTTCGCGTGCCAAAACGAAATATTTCGAGGAGAAAATTTTTTACTGACTTTTAAACATATTGGAATTAGAATGAGACATTTACACAAAGAGACATTTGGAAAATTTATCTTGTATAGAGAAACTGAAGAAAATAAGAAATCTTTTTATTTTTATTTTTATTTTTATTTTCAACGAATATGTACGTTAATGCTGTAATATGTTACTCATAGAAGATACAGATGTCTTTTTATCGATATATTTTTATAGTCGAAGAAATACAATGGAACATGATTCGTAAATTTATTGTTGATCACGATCAAAACTCAAACTCAATTTATTCGCAACGTTCTATGTAGAAATGTATACTTTTGTCATGAAATAAAAATAATCGAAGAGAAAAAGAATGAGAGAAAGAGATACAATTTTTTGTGGTTTATTCTATATTTTATAGCATCGGTTGGAAACATAAATAAAACATAGAAAAATGGATTTGTAAAGAACATAAGTTCCGTTTTTATTCAACGAAACTTAAAAATAAAACCAGAAAGAATTAAATAATTTACAGATTGCCTGATAAAATTCCATTTGCGAATATTGTGCGCTGATAATTTCTAATCGATGTAATTAAGTAGAAATCGATATTGAAAATTATATTTTTATTTTACGAAATTAATGTAAGAATAAAAATCAAGTTTGCAACGTTCTAAAAGTTAACTTTAAAATTTACATGTTTTCTGGTTGCGACAGGTTTCGTTCGTTTTTTCGAGACAAGAGCTGTGGTAAAAAATTAATCGCGTTAAAAAAGAACGGCTTCATTATTTACGAAAGGCGAGGTGGTGGTCAACGGCTAGAGACATAAGGACATTTTTGTTTTAAACCAAAAGCAAAAGGTCTTCGTTCTCTTTCTGCAGGTACGATAACTTCGCAAAGTAAAATGGTTTAAATGTTCTACTTCATCTAAGAAAAGAAACTGAGAAAGGAGAGTTGAGGGACTAAAATACGATTAACATCAAGGTTGACACACTATTCACTCTAGATCGAACGTATCTACTTTAGATTAACAGCGTAGAATGGTTGCTTTGTCCGGTCCTACTACTATTGAAATATCTCCTTCGTGAAGTCGATAAATCGTACTGTTACACGTACGAAAAATGTGATAGTCGAGGATCTTTTTCATTCTCCTGAAAAACAGAAAATCTGAAAATCATTTAGATATAAAATGTTATATGTAGTATTACTAGATTTTTAGTCCCCATAGGTGAAAAGTTCATCGATAAAATGAAAATAATTTATTTGAAATAAACATTGAACTTTATAAAATTATATTTTTTTTTTACAAAAATATGTTACGAAAACATTTACTTAAGCAGTAAAAAGAAATGAAGATAATGAGAATGTCAAATATAATTGACATTTTATTAATAAAATAAATACAAAATGAAATAAAAAAATGGCAATAAATTTTATAACAATAATTAAATCGTAAGTCATTTATTAAAAGAAACGTATTAACTAAATATTTCTAATACATTGACCTACTATTTAATATTTCTCGGTATCACAAATACAATTTAGACATTTTCATAAAAAAGACTATAATCTTAAATTTTCATAAATATTTTAAATTAATGAATTTCTCACGAAATTATATATATGTTTGGAATAAAGGATAAAAATACTGAATGTACATTCCTTACAAAACAAAGCTCATGCGTACAGCAACGTTTTGAGTTGTTTCGAGTTTCGTGAATCGTTAGTATGTACCTGCTCGTTGTGGATTCTAGAGTGGATTTTTTTTTTACCAACTTCTCTAAAATACGATTTCGCGTGGATTATGTGAAAAAGCTTGTAGGTTGTACAAACGATTCCGTAATACCGTATCCGTTGACGTAATGTCGACATGACATTATTTATACTTCACGTAGCATAAGACGAGAAAATACTAAAAATATCCCCGACTACCTTACACATAGCTTTTAAATAATCGTATGAATTTTTCTATATCCAATCTCCATACGATATATTTTAATTATCGTTATTTACATCAATACTTTGTGATATTTGATTCAATAAAATCCGATTATTAGTATCGTTCATGTAACGAAATATTCATTAATTCTTTCCAATTATAAATGAAAAATTGATTTCAAGCTTTGTAATATAAAAGGGATATATATATATATATATATATATAGGGATATAATATATATATATATATATTATATGTATATATATATATTATATATATATATTATATATATATATATTATATATATAAAGTTATTACAAGATTTAAATGCTTTTTTACTAGTACCGTTAAAATTCAGGAGATTTATTTTTCAGCTTTAATCTTCACTTTTTAATTTATAATGTACTCGAGAGCATTTAAAAGTAATCCAAATTAAAAATTGAAATGCGATCATTGAATGCTAATACTTTCTGTAATACTCTCTTTAGGTATTGATTAATGATTAATTAATATATTAATTTCTCTAAAATATATAACATATCACTGTTACTATAGTATATAAACTACTTATTGTTAAACTATAATTATTGATTTATAATTACATAAGATAATATGAGATAATATTTAAATGAACTGAGTAGTCGTATTAATAGCATGTTTATTTTCCAAATAAAATGACTAATGTTATTAAAATATTTTTCGAACTTCTTAGTAATATGTATTCTTGTTTTATCTAAATTCGAAAATTTGTTTCTAAGCATTGTAAACTATATTATGAAATAGATTTAGATTATCGTGTGTATCTGTAAAATCTAGGTAAAATCTAGGTAAAATAATGAATTTTTCCTGTATCTTGGATGAGGATAAAAAACAAGGAATCCACATTGTATATCTTATTGTTCTCATAAAAAATATCAATCGATATATTTTTTAATTATTTAAGCAAATCAATCGATTGAAAAATAGATTAAATACTGGTTGATTCTATTTTGTCGTCGAAGTACTGGGACAAAGTCGATCGTGTAATAAGGGAAAGCGAGATAGATAGATAGATAGATAGATAGATATATATATAGAGGGAGAGAGAGAGAGAGAGAGAGAGAGAGAGAGAAGTACTAGCAAACGTAAAAGATCAACGAAGCACGATAGTAATCGGACGCGGTGAGTCGCTCGGGCAATCGTTAGCAACCTCACGTGCATTAAACGGAGAGTCTCCTGTGAGTGTTCTCGTGAAAACAAACTACTATGTTACTTTCTACACACATCGTTCTCTCCAAGTTTCATTTTCTCCATCGACTTTTACTTGTATTCATACGGTCTGAAGCTCGTTTCCCATGTCCATGAATGTGGACATGTGCTCGCGCGAAAACATATAACTAACAATTAGTTCGAATGTTTGATAGTTCTACTGTACAGTTTGCTTTCGACACTTTCTTCAAGAGGATAAAAAAGAGATAGACAGGCAGACAGGCAGACAGATAGACAGTCGGTTGAACTGAGAAGCAATATTATTTGGTCTGTTAAGTTCACGAATCATACAGAGCAAGCTTGCACAGAGTATAAACCAAGAAATCGTCTCATTTCCTATCTAGACAAGCCATTATATGAACGCAACCGTGATTCTGCACTAGAACGAATCCGTTCGAAAACCAAAGCGATATAATGGGGAATACTTCCCATCGTCCGTTTCCACCTTTTGTGCATTAAACAAGTCTCATCGACCACAGGACTGTGATACTGCCTGGTGATCGTTTGAAATCGCATGGATCTACTATGTTAACCTGCTCGCGATCTGCCCACGGAACCGACGCAAAACCCGCGCCGTGTTACGCGCCCGACCAACCAATTCATACAGACGCGTTTCGAAAGAGACTACTGAGGGTGAGGGTTGCTTTGATTTACACGACCAGTGTGGCTCGTTTTCTAGCTTTCCTGCTTTTCCTACTTGTCTCTGTTCCTCTTTCTCTCTTTTTCTCATACACTTCACTTCGGTTCTCATCATTTCAACGAAATTCCACCCTACACTTCTTCCATCGCCAATTCGGTTTTCAATGGGGTGCTTGTAATCGAATGTATGACAACAAAAAAACAATTCGTATTATTTCATCAATGCGATTTCAAGTATAGTTCTTTTTTCGTATTTTTCTATTTTCCTATTGTATTTCCATCCTTTATTTCTACCTTAATAATAATACGTTAAAAGCGTTACGAACGTTTCAACTTACAAACGAAAATATGCTCTTCACTTTTTGATTATTAATCGTCTACATGCGATAATTTGAATACAATAGATTTATATAGATATTTTAGTTCCGTAAAGTTTTTAAGCTCGTATAATTGATACCATGCTACCATCATTTTTATTTTATGATTAATAATCTTATCGCATTTTTCTAGCTCTAAGTAAAAAATTTTTATAACGATAAAGTTTTGAATTTAATACTCTCTCAGCTAATCTATTTTTATTTATGATCTCTATCGATTTTATAACTACATCGATTTTCTTTTCAATCTCTAAGAAAAGATAAAAGAATTAAATAGATCGTTCGATAACTTATTCTTACTCATTATTATTTAACTGTATTTTTTTCCTGTTTTCGTGCAGAAGATAATATAATTTCAAATTTCATCTCCATTGATTTTCATATCAGCTACATGTTTTATTTCTATTTTGTTTTATTAATTTTATCAAGTAGCGATATCGGTTAACGAGCTTGCCAGTGGCGTTGCCTTTGTTTTCCAGACAAACGAGGTGCGAAGAGATAGAGAGATTTTTGAAGAAGTCCGCGTTAGAGAATAAGAGTGAAAATGAGAGAGCTAGAAAGAGAAAGGAAGAGAGAGGAAGAGAGAGAGAGAGAGAGAGAGAGAAGTAGTAGGTGCTCGGATAAATTTGTTCGCTACTGTTATACGTTCTACTCCCGGGAAAATTAATTTCGGAACGCGCACGTGCGCTCACGCTACACTACGAGCCCGCCGAAATGAAATTGTAGCACGGTAGATAATTTGTAATTATCCGATATTCGGCTGGCTATTAATAAACAATAATAGCGGTCGAATTTAATCCTTAATAACGAAGTTATGCTGACGAAATTCGTATGTACGTGAGCGTTCGCTCCAAGTCCGTTATATCACGCTTATCGAATTCTTATTCTATTGTTTCATGATAGTTACGTTAGTTATGAAAGGGAATGGAAACTATTTATTTCTTTCAAACCCTATGATCGAAAATTGAATTCTTTTAAAAGATAATATTCAATTAATTTTTGAAATAAAGTCATATATTACATAAATATCTTTATGACACTAGTTTTAATTTAATGCACAATAGTACTTATTACGTATTTATTTATTTTCTTCCTTTTTCGTTTAATTAAGATAAATAATATTTATAACATATTAGCAAAAGTATCTGATATCAAATAAATCGTATCGCTAAATTGTTTGCCACGTTTCTTTTTTTTTTCCTTTTTGAAGAATCCAATAAATAATATTAACAACTGTAGGAAAAGTATTAAAAATGAAAATAAAAACTATTTCTTTTTGTCGAATTTTTGAAAATAGAAAGTTGATATAGTTGCGATTTGCCGCATTTGATTTATTGTCGTTTTTGTGTAAAAGAAGAAAAGGCATTAAATCTTTGAAATAGAAAAAAGGAAAACTGTAGAATATATTTTAAAGTTTGTTTTTTTATTGAATTCTGAAAGATGTATATCTTGTAGAAGGTCTTCATTAACTTTTCTAGATGAGAAAGGCGTTTCATCTTTAGATCAAACTCGGTAATCAGGCAAGGTGCAGTTTGCTCGACGAAAAGCTTACTGTTAGATGCATTCGCAAGGGAGATAACGCTCTACGACAACGCCTATGGAAGGAAACCTTAATTTAGAGGTGTTAACGCGTTTAATGGTAAAGGTAATCAAAGGAACTGCTTCGCTGTTTGCCTTCTTCTGGATTATTATAATTCCTTGCATTGAAAATCCAATTAAATGTTTGTTTTTGACATTTAAATCGATAGAACGTAGTTTCTCTAACAAACGACAAAAGCTATGGGTCTGGATTGAAAGCTAAAAGAGTTTTCGTACTTTGACTTCCTTTAACAAGTAGAGTACAGGAATACAATGAGTTTGTCGGTGAATTCTCTGATTTGGATAACATTGAAGTACCTAAAATAAACATTATTATCATAATTAATTCGTAATCCTAGTTTTCGGAATGGTTTATTTTCTTCTTACCTCGTTTATTATTATCGAAATAATCATTATTTTTTGCTGTTTAATTTGAAAAACTTCGTGGAAATATGCAAGACTCATTTTGAGATTAATCAGTAGCTTTTTTCCTCATAAAATAATTGTCGATCTATAAACTGTTCAATGTTCTAAAAATTCAATCCATAATGATATTATAATGTCTAGTTCGAATTCAGATAATTTCAAAAAAAAGAAGTTTAAGAGAAATAATGGGATCGTGTGAATTGATAAAGTAAATCGATGAAATTATTTCTGCATTATTATAAAAAATGCAGTCAATTATAATTTGACTCGAAAATCGTTTCGATTTTTACGTTCATCTTATACCTCATCCTTTTATTATTTTATTATTCATATATAAATTCTACGATTGATTTGATTATCTCATCCCGCATATTTTCTAATGAAATATTTGACTTTTGAAAAGTTCTTTCTAAGTATTAAAACGTACATGCAGTAAAAGCAAAACTTCATCTTACTTGTCCTACACGGCACCGAGTTTACATTAGTTTTAATGTTAGAGTCTAGTATTCTATCTTTCTTCATTAAGTTAAGATTCGCCGGTTTTATTAAAACTTGTCAGTCGACCTTAGACCATCGTGTTCTCTTTAGTTTTATTAATTCGCTCCTTTCAAAATTTCTCTCACGTTGTAACAATACCCCGTATGCTTTCTTATACGTAGAAAGTTGCTTAAATATTTTTAACTTCAAACAAGATTGTAGATACGCAAATTATGGACGTTTAGGATGGACATGCGTCTCAAAATTAAAATGCTGATATTAGTACAATTTGTTATTAGTAATTTTTATAAAAAAAATTTTAAGAACTATTCCTACCAATTAATTAAATAGAAATATCTAATAATATCTAATAAATAGAAGTTTCATAAAAAATTATTTAAAAATACACTGTATAAAATCGATATATATATATATATACATATATTATTGATAAGAGAAAATTCTTAATAGCGTGGGTTGACACGTATACTTTGTTATTTGAAACTTTAATTATGGTACTAGATAGGAACAGGGAGAGATGTTAGAAAGGAAAGAACGGAGATACGAAACGAAAGCGACATGATTGCGACATTAATCAACGTGAAATGCTTTTACCCTCGAACATTTATACTTGCTGAACTAAGCAAAGGTGATAAATACGCGGTTACAATGTCCAAAAATTATCGTTAAACTTTGATCGTCAGATGTAGGTAAATGAATGCAAGTGAAATGGTTTTGTCTCTTTTATGTCGAAAAAAAAAATATAATACTCTGTAGAAGGTAGAAAGGATAGTACTCATGGAATGCACGTCGAAGAAATGAGCCCAACAAAGCGGAGTCGTAAAAGATGAACGAGTATAATTATTCTCTCTGGTGTCTCGCGAAGTTTCTTCAGAGTAAATTTCGTCGGGTGAATGAAAAGAAGATAAAAGAAGTAAAAAAAAGGAGACGAAGAAAGGGAAAAGTTGAACGGTCGAGACTAATTACGCTTTATTAGACATAATATCACGCGCATCGAATTACAGAGAATGTAACTTACTAAGTTGGTACTTAAATAGATACTTGCCGCTTCTCTTTTATAGACATTTGTTGTTTCCAGTGGTGGAAAAGACGGTGCATGAAAATGGCACCAATGGAAATGGACTGTCTCGTTGCAGCTACCACTATTGCATATACTTATTATTCCTTTTTTTCCCGAGTTTACGTGAAAAGCGCGTTTCGCGCTTATAGATAGAAATAATTGAAAATACCGATGCAATTTATATTCTTCCCGTTGCATAAGTTTTTTTATATCTTATTTCTTGCCCTTTTCTGTTTTCCTTTTTCGATTACTGCGTAGTCGCAATACAATAACTTTTTCATTATTCTCTTCCCCTCTCTCTCTCTCTCTCTCTCTCTCTTTCTCTCTCTCTATTTTTTCTTTTGTAAATTAGTAATGCTTCAATGATTTAGTATCTTCTCTCTAAGATCAAACGAGAGAGTCTTCTTAGTATCCGGAAATTACATGTCGTTGCCAGAACGAAATGTACAAAGAACGCATTTCTCGGTCTTTCATTACGCACTGTTTAACCCGATATCGCGAGTTTTTGTATGTTTTTACGAATTAAGAAATGTTTTTATAACGTAAGATATTGCGTGTAATTGGAGGAATCAACGAACCACGAAACATTTTACGAATCATCATATTTCGTGTTTCAATTGAAGGAGGTATAACGATTCTATTTTTTTATAATAGATAAAATATTCTATTTAAATGTTAACACAGCTCGAAATATATCTATATATCTATTTATATAAGATATCATAATAAAAAAGAAATAATCGAAACGATACGTAAACATTTGTACAAGAATATTATTTCAACCAAAAGTTTAATTTCTTTTAACAAAAAAAATTTACAGACCATATAAAAAATGGCGCTTGTGTAATGCATGTACAATGTTGTTTCGTTATCACGAGATTGTATCAACCTGCAACAATCTCGTCACAGAAACGAGAATCTATCTCGTTTCATTGGTATACGAGATAGAAATACGTTTTCGAAAACTAAACCGATGCCAGTAACAGTTTGTGCATAGTCGATGCATGTTGAGAGTTGACAGAGATCGAGTCTAGCTTAAGCCAGGCTTGAAACGTGCGAGCGAATTTCAGTGAAAAGGGCGATTATTACGCTTTTCATAGATTCAATTCATAGTACCACTAGTAGCATTGGGATGAATTATCTTATGCAGTTTTATTCGAATTAATTAGTAAAATTTATTTCGAAAAGTAATTAAAAAATCGTGAGCAATTTAAACTTTTAAACGAATCTCCTATAATATATCAATTTTTTATGCATATCTAATATAAATGTTTAGATATATTATTCTTATGATTAACATTATTTATATTATATCTCATATCATTTATATTATATTTCAAATAAAAATTATTCTTGTAGAAATTTA